>NW_003456423.1:461173-534468 GCF_000151425.1 Trichophyton rubrum CBS 118892 | reverse complement strand
AACTAGTTAATCAAGAGTAATTCGCATACGTTGATCTAATATTGAGGAATTTACCCCAATCCAGATTTAGTATCAAACGTACTGTATGGAATGTTTCATAGTTTCCTGGTTAAATATGTCTTCATCCTTAGCACCGTTGCTGTGGCAGTACCTATAGATGGTTAGTTGAGATATTAAAGCACGTGTATTAGCTACTTACTCTATCCAAATTCTTCTGGCGCTTTCATAGCTGCGCTTTGTGCTGGGTTGTAATTCACTCCATACCCTTTCTTGACCCCGAGAGCTTTTATCAGGGTTAAACCCCTTTTTCTGAAGCCTTCGGGCCCTCTCGTTAGGGCTTATCTCCTTGCGTATTGTATCTAGAATTCCAACTATAGATATTTATTGGATATTAAATGTATCAAGGAGAGTCTATCGCCCTATAGGTGAGCGTAAAGAAAAGAGAGAAAGAATAGGAAGAAAATACGGAGAGCGCGAAGAAGATGGAAATTAGAAAGGAAAGGAGAAGCGCTTTCCACCCCTAAGGTGGAGGGCATACTGGATGGCAGTCCCGTCGTATAGATTTAACAGTGGTTAAAGCGCTTACATAGATTAATGCATTTTGGTTTCGTGTGCGTGAAAAAGGTGTAGAAATCCAAAGAAATTAATACGAATCCCTCGCCTAACTAAGCCACATAGTTCTATTAGATGGGGAAATAGACACGTATTTGGGCAATTAGTTTAGTGGTATAACGTCCGTTTTGCATACGGAAGGTCGTGATTTCGATTATCACATTGTCCAGGTTTTAGTTTTGACATTTTTTTTTCCCCTTCTTGCAGAATGCATTTTTTATCGTATTTGGTGTCTCCAAAAAATATTTTATCTATCATAATGATAGTCTCTACCAAAATACTGGTCTCCTTATGTTCTCTGGCAAGCGCTGGAGCCTGGTTCTCCAGGGCTGGATATGAACCACGTGACGGCGCGTTTTTATCGCGACGACGTCACCAGAACGAGGCACGATGGAGTTGGAATAGTCGATATCTCACTGGAAGATGGGGAAAACCGCCAATGATGGGGATATGAGTGGCTCGAACGACTCATGCTCATGGGATTGTGTCTGCATATTCATTTCTTCTAACTACCATGGAAAATCGGGGAAAGAGAAAGCGAGATGATGCAGACGGGCAGGATTCAACTCCCCCTGTCAAGGACCATGGTAGCACTGATAATGGGGGCCTAGCGAAGAGAGGAACGTCCAATACGTCTTCACACTCTAATGTCTCTTCTCGCTCAGTGCCTCCCTTTGCAATACCATGGCCGGAGGAGTTTAAAGCCTTGAGCAGGATTCATCGGGCACTAAATGTGGTATATACGTTCTGCTGCACTCGTCAGCATTACACCACGACGTTCGAGAGAATAAGGAGCTCTGTTGAGTCCCAAACTGGCGGTCGGCCACTTACTATTGAAGATGTTGCCAAAGTAAAATTTCTCATTCCACAGTCTGTTAGGTTCGAGCTTTCAGATTCAGGTGTGATCAGTATCATGGGAATGGCTGAGGCCAGGAAAAAGAAAGTCCCTGAGATATGGAACGACTGGGAGGCAGAGGGAATGGGTTCAAATGGTAGCGATGGCAGAAAAAGGCCTCCCGATGCCGAACTTCTCTTTGAATTTGTCGACGGGGACCTCAAGCCCGAGTCGCAGCCAGGTGTAGGTCTGGGCGGTTATGAGGATATCAGGACGCCAGTCTACAGCCAGAAGAAAATGGTTGCACTGATTGAAAAGAGAAACAAAAAATTTACCACTGCTATTGATACCTTTTTAGCTAGCTGCCGACAAGAAAATGTCGATCCAGTACAACGTCTTGAAGCCGAAAAGGATATATATATGCCTCTCTCTCCCGACAGTGGATGCAACACGCCAGCTGCTGCGAAACTTCCAGCACAAATACCCAAGATAAGACGAAGCATTACAGAAATCATTTCAGAAATAAAAGAGCAAAGCTGGTATCATAACCAGATAGTAAAAGGCGGGTATCGCATATTCGATGCTAAGAAGCCAGTTTTTGGCGATTTGGATTTCCTTCTCTCACAAAACTTGGTCAATGCACTTTACAATACCCGGGGGATTACACAGTTCTACTCCCATCAGGCAAAAGCCATCAATGATCTTCATGATGGCCACAACGTCATTGTTTCCACATCCACTAGTTCGGGGAAGTCCCTCATATATCAAGTGCCTATGCTTCACGAACTTGAGAAAGACGCTCACAGCAGAGGGATATATATCTTCCCAACAAAGGCACTGGCACAAGACCAGCGCCGAAGTATGCTTGACATGCTGCAGTATATGGAAGGGTTGGAACATATCATGGTAGAAACATTTGATGGCGATACGCCAATGGCAAGTCGCAATGCAATCCGTGAGGAAGCGAGAGTTATCTTCACAAACCCTGATATACTCCATGTCACTATCTTGCCCAATGAATCATTGTGGAGAAAGTTCTTGAAAAATTTAAAGTACGTTGTTGTTGACGAGCTTCATGTCTACAATGGACTTTTTGGGACTCATGTTTCCCTCATCATGCGTCGCTTGAGAAGAATATGCGCTTCGATAGGGAATTCTGATGTTAAATTTATTTCATGCTCTGCAACAGTGGCGAATCCAGAGGAGCATATGAAGGCTATTTTTGGGATTGACGAAGTTAAATTGACAGATATTGACGGATCACCCTCGGGACGAAAGGAGTTTCTTTGCTGGCAGACACCGTATAAGGATCCTAATGATGCTAGCTCTGGTCGCGGAAGTAGCATCGATGAATCAGCCAAGATCTTTTGTCAACTTATCTTACGGGGAGTACGGGTGATCGCATTCTGTCGTATCCGCAAGCAATGCGAATATTTGTTGAATGCGGTCAAAGATGAATTTCGTACACTTAATAGGTCAGATGTGTCTCGCTTCGTTATGGGTTATCGGGGAGGCTACAGTCCACAAGATAGACGAAAGATTGAACGCGAAATGTTTGAGGGCAAGTTGCTCGGAATTGTGGCAACAAATGCACTGGAGCTTGGTGTTGACATTGGGACATTGGACGCCGTAATCACGCATGAATTCCCACACTCGATATCCAATTTTAGACAGCAAAGTGGACGAGCGGGAAGAAGAAATAAAGACTCTCTGTCGATCTTGGTTGCTGGTCAGAGCGTAGCAGACCAGCACTATATGAATAACCCCGATGACCTCTTCACGAAACCCAATTGCGGACTACTCGTTGATCTAGAGAATGAGCTTGTTCTTGAAGGCCATGTTCAGTGTGCTGCCTTCGAAATGCCAATCCGCCCAGAGAACGACTCTGCATATTTTGGGTCGCAGTTGGCGCATCTTGCAGATACTCGACTAATAAGGGATGACATGGGATTCTATCATTGCCATGAAAGATTTAGGCCCAATCCCTCGAAATTTGTTTCAATTAGAAGCATTGATGAGGATATTTACGCTATCATAGATACCACGAACAACAGAAATGTTGTCATTGAAGAGATTGATGATGCTCGCGTCTTCTTCACCGTATACGAAGGAGCCATATATTTCCATCAGGGAAATACCTATCTTGTGAAGGAGCTTAATACAACTAAACGGTTTGCAAGAGTGGTTCGCGCACATGTCGACTGGATCACTGAACAACGAGACTTTACAAATGTTGATCCGATTGAAACCGAAGCAATCAGACGTATCAGCAGATTATCTGACTATAGGGCCTTTTTTGGCAAAATTGCCATTCACACATTGGTATACGGATACTTCAAAAAGGACAAGAAGGGCAGAATACTTGATGCCGTGGCTCTTGATACTCCTCCTATTGACAAGATGAGCAAGGGCCTCTGGCTAGATGTGCCAAAGACGGCTTTGGAAATCCTTTCATCTCATAATTTGAATGCCGCTGCTGCTATCCATGCAGCAGAGCATGCAATCATGTCACTCCTTCCGACTTTCCTAATATCCTCACCAGGAGACATTCGAACAGAATGCAAAGTCGCAAAGAAAGAACTAGGGCCAAAACACCAGCAGGCACGGGGCTCTAATCGCGATCAAGACCCAAGGACACGAAACCATTCCTTTCATCCCCTTGCACCCCCCACACCACGTCGCCAGAGACAGGCACGACTTGTTTTTTACGATGCAAAGGGAGGCTCATCCGGTTCTGGAATCACCTCTAAAGCCTTCGAGTTTATAGACAGCCTTCTTGTTCGTGCTAACTCGCGCATTGATACGTGTACTTGCACAACTGCTCAAGGCTGTGTAGAATGTGTTTGCAACGAACTTTGCCCTGAAATGAACCTTGTTATAAGCAAGGCTGGTGCTTCTGTGATATTGAAATGCCTCCTTGGTTTAAAAGTTGACGTTGATTCTTTACCATGGGGAACGGAACTTGATCGAGGGTACGAGCCTGGCCCCCGGAGTGAGTTGGCTCAAGGTCTAGAAACCATCATTGAAGCTGTCGAGGTTGCTGGAGCTTCTGGGAAAGAGATTAGGATCTATGACCTTGACACTTAAAATTGGTACCATATAATTTTGGTGAAGTTAACCGTGTGCATGGAAAATTGAAGCAGTGTTGCTTTATTTCTAAGCTTTCCATACGGATGATAATCTATTAGTGTTATCCTATTTAGCAAATATGACTTACGGATTACAGAACAAGCTTCGAGGCCAACCAGTCCGGATGCCAACGCCGAGCCTCAACTTGAGTATCAAAAAATTGTGAAATTCACATCAATTATCTGACCTAGATAGACTAAACATCAAAGGTGTGTCTCTATCAATGTCTCTCCCTAAATTCTCAAGCTATTTTACAAATAGTATCCTCGAAGTCACGTCGCTACATGAGCGGTATACTTCTTCACAAAATCACCAACGCCAAAATATAGAGAAAGCTGCTTGTCATGTAAACTTCCCAACGCCTCCAAGCGCAAGGCGTAGTGTCCAGATGCAGTGCGCAATACGGAGAGCACAAATACATGGAATATCCAATCACAACTATATCTTTCACACTTATTGAAACAGAGGATTTTAGCGTAGAAATGCGGTAGGGGTTTATAAAAGTGTCGCATATTTCGCAATCTGCGAAATTGCGCTTGTAAGAAAGATAGTTATCTCAGAAAAAATCCTGCAGCTAAAGTTAGGGATAGGGCGTGCTCTGCCGTTCAAGGCGGAGATTGCGGAGGTGATAGTCCTTGATGGGATCCGCTATGCGCACTTGGTGTGCTGGCCTGACTGCTGTCGTCGGAACAAGTCATTCTACCGAAGAGAGACCGGATATCCCTCACTGCTTCCCTGAAATTGTCTCTGGGATTCGTAGTACGTTCTGACGTCCACTCTCGGATTTCTCGAACTAATTTAGGATATCCTTCACCATTTGGCAGCCACCAATCTGCAACTTCAGGGACCTTCCAGATGTCAGCTACCCTTTTTCGGACTGCAGGAGGATATATATATCTATATAAAAGGTGGTTAATAATGGCCCAAATCACAAAAAAACTTATTATTCTAGAAAAGTATACAAAAAAAAAAAAAAAAAAAAAAAAAAAAAAAAAAAATAGAAATAAAAGACCAGGGGGTGGGGGGTTTGTTCCAACTTACCCCTGTTGCTCTATTTCTGCAAGCCTTTTCCGACACCACATTCTATAGCGGTCATCAGGTGGAATGTATAGGCAAATAAGCCCCAGTACATTGTGAAACATTAGGGGGAACATTGGATCCTTGGTAGGCAACCTGTTTATCGTCTCGACCAGCTGGCATTGCTCCAATGCAAATTTCGACATCTCGGCGGGTTCCAGTGTTTGTGTGATCAAATCGATCTGGCAGTTGTACATAAGAAGACTGCTTCGGAGCTCCAGTTTAACTAAATCCACTTCACTGAATGGACCAGTATGAACCAATCCTGGAACGTAGGGATCGACAATATCGTCCGCCCCTAATGGCATCTTCTCTGGATAGTCCATGACAAGATACTTTGGATCATTAAATTCACCAATCTTGTGGATCATTTCTCTCATTGTCTGCGTGAGCATTCCTGATTCGGCAAGGAATTCTTCTCGCGAGATAATGCTCTGAGAAACATTAGCTAGAAGAGAGGCTATCTCGACCGCACATCGCTTGTTACTTGCACAAAAGGCAAAGAGCTGCTTGCTCAGAGAGTCAGGATCATCTGCCGCTTCCTGGTAGGCTTGCTTCTCCGCTAGTATATACCACTCTCGACCTAGGATTGTGGCATTACCAGCCATTAAACCAGCCATAATATCGTACCGCATATTCCAGTGGATGATGTGGATGCGAAACCTGTCGTCCAAGATCGTGTCCGGTGAGTACATTTGAAGAATCATCTGATGAGCTGCATGATGATGATCTATCAGATTGACCCAGTCTCCAACGTATTCCTAAATGCAAAACACTTAGCAGATTAATAATTAACCGTTTTGAGAATAAGTGGGATTATACCTCGAAAGTTGTTAGTTGAAGTATAGTGAGAATCGTGGCATCTCCGTGCGGCTGACGACTTTTCAAAGAACTAAGCAACGATGAAACGGATTTGTTGTAATATTGGAGAAAGGTATAAAGTCGGCCGTTAGGATGTTTAATAGAATAATGGTAGGCAGAAAATGCAACCAAGGCATAAAGAAGAGGTTTATATTCCAAGGCGTATTTTATCAGGTCTTCACTAATGAATTTAGCAGCAACAGATTTCATCATGTAGTGTGAGTGCGTAATATGCTGCGTATGATATTTTAGGAAGAATTTTATATCGTCACTAAAGCCAGGGGTATCTGCAACGCTAGACGCAGAGTCCGGGGTATCATCGGGTTGATCCCAGCAAATATTGGCATGGGCTGTAGGGCTGTGGGACCTTGTGGAATGCACTGTCGTATCGCTGGCGGGGGATGCACTGGTATCTTGAGTGGTAATCCAGGCATCTGAATTAACCGATTTCTGCTTCTGGCTGGTATTGGTAGATCGGCGAGTTCCGGGGCTTTCCCTGGTAGTTTTACCTGGACGTCGCACTGCTGCGTGGTCAGGCGATTTTGCCCTTTGGGAGCTGCTAGATGTAGCTTGCCCAGTATTTTGGCCCTTCTCGGCTTCCCCACCTTCAGGCTCGCTTTCAGCAATCACTGGACAGGACTCTTCAACCTTCACGCTATGTCTCTTTGTTGATTTCGGAACCTGCGGGGGCGGATAGATACACTCCCGTTTTCCTTTTCCACAACCTAGATATAAGATTGTCAATACGTATTCTATAACCATCTCTACTCAATAGTACGGACTGGGGTAAAGTTGACAGAGAAAACGGGGTAACGGCGAGGAGTTGGGTGCGCTAGACGTACGATCACAGGTAGGACGTTTCTCATCACACTTTGCGGCGTTACCGTTAGCGGGCTACAGGGCAAGATTAGGGATCAGGTTGGATTTACCTTAACGCGACGGGCACGGCAGGTATAGCAGCCACTTCTCGTACGTTTGTGCTTCTTATGCTCAGGAACTGCGGGGGAAGCCGGCATGGACTGTCCATGAAAGGCTTCTTGAGGGGAAATTGGCTGGTTTGGAAGAGAATTTGGGTGATGCCAGTATCTCAGTGGATGTTGATATATTTGTTGGTGACTCTGTACGTCCAACCCGCTGTACCAATAGTTCGGTGTAAGTCTCACGCTTCCAAACCCCAATGGTTGCAAGGGTTGCGGGCCAGAGTTGGGGTTTGTAGGGTGGCCATCAATTGAATCGGAATCCATTTTGATAGTGTTCTTGATTGTAAACAAAGTTGTATAGACCTCTAGGATAAGGTATCGAGCCTATGCAAGACGTCACGCAACAAGAGTCAAACACATACGTCAAATGGATCCGGTCCGCAGAAACTAGTCGGGGGTTGAGGAACTTTGGGCCTGGAATGAATATGAGGGTTAATATGGGAGCACGGAGAGATTGTTGAGGGCAAGTTCAAGAGGAGTATGTGAATATATAAAGATCAGCTGGGATAGGGAAAGAGGCCCAATTCCATAACCTTATCATGCGGCTTTTTCCTTCATAGTTGTTGATATAATAATATAACACTAGGAAGTGAAGAAGAAGGAACGAACCCTTTACCCGAGCGTAGAGGTCAAGATCGTGATTGCGAGTACTTTCCCGGACCCCACACAAAGATCAACCAAGGATCACTGAAGATATAAGGTCAAGGGAGGGAGCTCGTTATAGAAAAAGAAAGAGAGAGATAGAAGGAGCTAAACAGATGTGGCCTTTTCCTGGCGTAATTCTGAGACACGATGCTAATCGCGTATTTTCAAATTGTTGGTAACCTTGTACACCACGAGGCAAAGACAATACGGAATTTCGTATGGTTAGATGACTAGTGGTGCAGGAAGCACATGGCTTCCGTCTGCCGGGGTGCACGCATGGGATGACGGGGGAACAAAAGCGAAGAAACCGGAGGAAAAGCAAGGAGGATTGGATGACGGAAGTAGCTTCGCACTGCTTTCTTTTTCAGCAGCCTGGTAAAGACTGGACAGCGGGAGGGGAAAGAAGAAAAAGCAAAGCCCTGAGGGTCCGGGTGATACTAAACAGGTCAAGCTTGGAAAAAGAGCCTTTGAGAGATATTGAATGTATGACGATGAAGCGAGTGGTGGTCGTAAGAAGAACGACGGGCTTACCATCACTTGCAAAGACAAAAAAGAAAAAAGGTATGGACAGCCACAAGGGGTAGAAGTATGCGGGTTGCACGACCGATGATGGCGGCGGAAATGGTAAGCAGGGAATGGACGGAGGGCAGAAGGCCAATAGGGATAATAATAATGGCGACGAAATTGGAAGAGCAGAATGAGTTGCTTATACCTAGGTTCATGCCGAAGATCGCAAACCCAGAGGGTACATGTCAAGAGGCATGAATGCGGAGTCTCGCGCACAGTAAGAAACGCCGCACGCCGCTTTGAGGCGAGAGGCTGGGAAGGGAGCACCTGTCAACGAATCAGGGAAGTGAAGTAAAACGAGCCGCGATCTCCTCTTGTTCCTTGTCGACTGTCTGTTTGGATATGACTTCGAGAGACAAGAGTTTCAGCAGGAATGGCGGGCCATAACATAGTGTGGCTGGGTGGGCGTATATTAGCCAGGATCGTCACATCATGCGTTTCTGATACTTACTCCGAAGCAGGTAGAGGTGCCCGCTGTCACTAAGCATAATTTGGGGGTAGGTGAGAGAAGGCCTGGAGTACTCCGTACGGGAGAGATGATGGCCCAAATAAAAGGAAAGGAGAAAAAGGAAAGAAACGAGAAAAGAAAAGAAGCAATTATTTCATCCCTCTCCATCACAACGACGAAAAAATGTCGTTCCACATAGGTGGAGACTGGAACGACCATATACCACATATAGCCCAGGGAAAGTATTATTGTTCACAAGCCAAATCAAGAATCCCTGTTCCAGGTCCTCTCGACGGGGAGATCATCTCCACGGGTGAGAAAGGGCGACGATTGGATTTGCCGTTTTTTCATTTCTTTCTTTTTCTTCCTCCACTTCCTTTCGCTGATTCTTTTTTCACGATCTTCGGCGCCATCATGCTTACTGAGGACTTCGAGACCAACGGTAGTGCTGAAAGTTGAAAGAGTTCATGTTGAAGAAGTTTAGCCATGGGGGAAAAGGAGCGTTACTCACTCCTAACTGGCTGGAGAGCTTCGGGCCCGAGATTTCTAATACACGAGACCCTGTTGGTGTGTGATGTAGTTTCCTTCATAGTAATTTTAGCTGGTAATCGTTCTATGATTGATGAGTACTTGGTATCTCGTGGATGTGACTTTCCTTGCATACTCTGTGGTGTGAGAAGCACCCCACAAAGCTCGGCCAGCGAGACAGCTTAAACAGGATTCAAGGACTCCGTCATTATTATCGCTGGATATGCTTTTCCATATCCCTGAGAAAACATTTCGTGCATCTCCTTGCTAGGATTGTTTCTGCTTGTCTCTCGGTCGAGCAATCGGGCTCCTATCAAATACAACCTTGTTCCACGGCTTTCTTTGCAAAGCCCCATTTTATATTCCTGTAAGAGCGTTGCCGGAAGATCGGGACGGGGAATCAACCTGTTCGCCGGGGCAATACAGTTATTATTGTTTATACACGGCCAAGAGCTCGTCTTGAACGTGTTTGAAGACGGCAAAGGAGCTGCTGGCTCTCACGTTTCTTTTCCCCTTCTTCTGCTTTTGTGCCTTTTATTTTCTTCTCCAAGACGACGATTACGGAGCAATGACACTGGATTGACACTCGTATTCTCGCTCTCTTCTCGCCACTAGCTTGTTTCTTCTCCTGCGCCGTCGCCGTTGCGCGCGTGCTTGGTGCGTTTTGAGCTGGCGCTGCTGTCAGAATTTATCGAGGACGTCAAAAGACCCGAAACGGGCGAAGCGCGCCTTTCCCCAGACTGGAAGCTCCAGCCACCGCCTTTTTATTCTGCCGTTATCAAGAAAAAGAAGAAGAAGAATCTTCAACGTCGGCTTCATTTCGTCCAGTCTTGTGTCCCTTCCTGCTTCATCTTCAGGCGTCAATCCTCCACTGTGCCCACACCTCTCATGCCCCGGCGATGCCAGAAAGAGGTAGTGCCTCCGGTTTGGCGCAGATCTCGAAAGGTTTCATCAACCACGATCTCGTATCTCAGGGGGGCCTGGGCAGATCCAGAGCTTCGTCCGCCTAGGCACCAGCTCTCTTCCTTTTTTTTCGCCATCAACCGTTTATAGCGACATCAGCAAGCCACGGTGCGCCTTTCATTGTTGCACTTGGGCTTGTTGGTGCCCAGAAAACGCCGTCGAGGAAGCCAAAGTCATGGTCCGGTTGACCAACCAACCAGTTTGGCTCCACCATGGCTAGTTCACGAAACCCAAGCGACAATAATAAGATGACGGCTTCCTCCTGTGCCTTGTGTCCCTTAAAATGAGGCCTCAGCACCCCTCAGGTAGCCATCTGTACCGCAACATGAACAGATTATATTTTGGCGGCCTCTAGAACGCCGACGTTCGGATGACCTTGTATGAAGAACTTTGGGCTACAAACCTGTTCGTGGTGTCGCCCCTCTCGATCTAGACCTTATACCATGCAAATATTTCCAGAGTATTAATGACTATGATATAACTAGTAGTTGATTATCGCATCCAGATCTTTACCGGGTCTCAGCCGAAAGCTTGTGATAGACAAGTTCCCGTCCCCAACGATGGCTCGTTCTAGCGGCCAACCTTTGATCGCCATCAGAACTCAATAATAAAATATATCATATCATGTATTCCTCTCGAGACGTCTGTCTGCGTATATACGCTAAGTCTGCACCTGTACTTAGCTAAAAAGGGCGTACCCTCTTTGTTCCTTTTTGCCTTTTGTGACCTGATAAACTCAGGAACTAACTCAGTTCAGGCACCATTGAACTCTCATTAACAACGTTCGACCGATGAGAAGATAATAATAATTACTAACGAAATGAGTTGATCTTTCAGAAAAGCTACCGCTAGCTGCTACCATACAGCGACCATAATAGGTAAACGAAACCTAAATAAGCTTTGGGCGAAGGAAGATATAATAAAAAGGAAAACAAGGGAAAACACCAACTACAGGAAGCTTTCATCATCAATTTTTGCCCACGAACCAGCTAACATTTGCCTAAGGTGTCAAATACCGACCTCTTCCCGCTCCAGCTTATATATGCAGAGCAACATCTCCCCTCTGATGAGGAACCAGCTCAGCCTGGAATGTCAGGCCCCATACGGAGTGCAGTTTGTAGATATACTGTAGCTACGAAGCAGGTCCAGGAATGCGCTCCTGTGCGAATATGCGATAGCCTCGTATAATACTCCATACAACAGTTAAGTTTGACGAAGGAGCAGCCGAAAGGACTGGCTTCATACTCTGTACGGATGAAGTGCTTGTGCTACACATTCCACAGATGCCGAGATTAGCAGAAGTGTCTTTGTCTCCTGCGTTCAAAGGAGGGGGAAAAAAGAATCTGGAGTGAGTCGTTACTAAATATTCTGTGTAACCGGCTTCATATCCACCGACCGTTCCGTGAAGTCATGCAATGCACTACCTACGGATCACGGAACAGCGGACTTCCATCCATTGAAAAAAAGAAAAAAAGAAAAAAAAAAGAAAGTGAGGAAAAAGTAAAAAGGAAAAAGAAAGATTATGCAGGTTTTCCGAAGAGGTGATGTATATCTATTGACCTCCTACTCCTACCTTGAATGTGTTGATAAAGATTCAAGGGGGACAACTCCAAGATCCAGCCAGGTGAGTAGATTCTCCAAAGCCGAGACATCAAGGTACAAACTAAGAATTATGAGAAGTCAGTTTTTAGGAACACATATATAGCCTCTGCCTAGCATCTCAAACATAGAGTCCACGAGTCCACATGGATCGAGCAGAGTACCTCGTTCAAATTACGATAGAAGAAATATTGGAAGGAAAAAGAAATTCCAAAGCGGAAGAGAAGCCAAAGAACGTGGTATTCACAGCCTAGCTTCGAGTTGCCCGAGTTCAACTAATAAGAAATCTCCGGCGGATAAGATATGCAGGCGCTCTCTTACTCCGCGCTCATTGTCGATTAACATATTACTTACGTACGAAGGAAAAGAAACAAGACTGTCCAAGGTTTCCCAACCCGTAAGAGCTGCAGACACGGTCGTACATGTTGCCATCACGCTGAGGCGAAGCACTTACTCGCGCAGATACCGGATTAACTGTCGTGAACAGAATTCTTTTAGGGAGTCATTCGAACAGGTTCGTACTCCCAAGAAGCTGCAAGTTTGATGTCATTTTCTCCTAAAACTTCTGGATTTTGGAGTTGCTTAGGCCGTTAGGGCTTTATGTCACAGTATTCACATTCGCGCTCTGCAGCACTTAGTGCCTGCCTGACTCGTATTTCTCGACATTTCTCCCTCTGCTTTATTGGCATCGCTGTGCATACGGCATCTAGTAGTCCAAAGGAATCAGATCGTCTTTAGTGGTGGCATGCAGAAGGCAGAGTTAATGGTCAAAATATATTGCCAAGATAGCGTGGAGGATAAGCAACTCATTCCTTTTTACTCCATCCTATGTATGGCCCCCGGATTCTGGACAGTGACAAAGCGCAAGTGAAGTATCGAGCCGGTCCGCCAGTTGAGCGAGATCAGCGTTCGGTCGCAGAGTGATTCGTCTATTGATGCTCTCGAAGGGGAATAACTCGCTGTCTAGCTTGCGGTGGCTTGCATCAGGACACCCACGCTGTCGTTTCTAGCTGCTATCTCCGGAGAATTCTGGGTTTGAAATTCTTGCTGGTAGCTAAAAATACGCAAGTCTTTCTTCACTGATCAAACTTTGGCTTTACCAATCAAGTATACCTAACTCTCTAGGGCGGATGCCACATTGCATTTCGGCCGAGCTTTGAAGCAATGTAGAAGCTTTACTGAGTCATCCCAGATTGCTGTATATTCCAAACAAATCAGTATTAAAGATTATCAGCGGATATAGACCATGAACTACTCCGTATAGCATAAACACTCGACGTTGGGAGTGGAGATCTTTGGAGTATATTTTCCTCAAACAATTCCGGATACTACGTAGAGGGGGCCGTATGGCTCAAGATCCACTTGGTTTATTTATTGGTTACACAAGTCACATTATTTATCGTCTATCTATATAGCATTGCCAAAAGATAAACAACCAAGACCAGTGAAGGATTTTAACCTGGGAACCGGTTGTTCCGTGAAGCACGCAATTGTTTATACTCCATGTCTAGTTTTGGTAGAATGCAGTGCATCATTAGTCGGGTTTAATATTGACAACCGATGGCAGGTCTGGAGATAAATTTCGGTACCCACAGCCTAGTAAAATCTTCGTATAATCTTTTAGTTTAGTTAACACTTCTTTGCCGGAAAGTCCGAAACAAGACGGAGTCTTGCAAAATTGCATAGCAACCGGCAATATTCACCCGCCCTGGTAATAATAAATTGTAAAAATAAAGCGTAAAAAAAAATAAAAAAATAAAAAAAAATAAAAAAAAATCCGGTATGTGTGCTGGTCTTGAAAGGATTTGGAGGAATAATGAATAATATCCAGGAGTAGGGGAGTGGTGCATAGTCGGCCTAGCCCGTACAGCAATATACGTGGTGGATGGGTGATAAGTTATTATTGCAATGAACTGCTGAGACTGTCTGTAGGCTGTGGTCTTGTGTGTTTGTTGCCTCAAGTATATATAAGACGAGAAAATGGATATAGTAAAGCAGCAAGAATATTTACCATTGGTTTCTGGGAGATCCTCATGTGAGAACTACGCCCTAGGTGAAGAGAAATATTCATTATCCATAGTCGCGTATATTTCCAACTGGTGGAGTGAAGTTCTTTCGCTGGATATCTTCGGGGGGTTGCCCTAATTTAGGGTATAGTCAACTCGTCAATTGGTAGCTTGGAGCGTAGACAGTTCAACTGTGACCGGCTCATTTTTCCTAATACCTGTTTCTGTCTCAACATGTTCTGTATTAAGAACTTGCTTCGAGATTAAGAGACTCGCAAAAGCACCGCATGCAGCTAAACATGCGGCTAGAATCCAGATATACCGAAGGCTGGATGCGAAAGCCCTTTTTACCACAAGTTTCTGAGTCAGGTCTGAAATTTTCTTAATAACATCCACATTGGCAGCGGCAGCATCACCAGAGAGCTGCTCAACAACAGTTTCAGGCAAGCCTGCGTTGTTCAGACCTTGAGTTCTCATTCGCATACCATTCTGGAAAAGAACACCGCCTAGAACAGTAGCCATGAAAGAGCCTATGTTCTGGTGCAAGTTAAACGTTGCAGTCGCAGTTGCTGTGTCGTCTTGAGATACCATAGCTTGAAGTGCCAGTAATGGGGGATCGAAGAGCATCCCTGCGCTAATTCCTGCAATAGTTTCTATACCAGCAATTTCGGCAAGGGATGACGTTTCACTAAAATCAATATGTAGTCCAATACCAAGAGCAAACAGAACGGTGCCTGCTCGAATAATTTCGATATATCGACCAGTACGATGAATTATCAAACCGCATATGATTCCAGTGACACTCTCAGTAATTGTCATGGGAAGTATAAGCACACCAGATCGAGTGGGGGAAGCCTCCCATATAGTTTGGAAAAATAGAGGAAGATAGAATTCAGTCGCTTGGACTCCCTAATAGGCAAAGATAGTTAAATCAATTGTGCACGCAGGATTGATACTTAGGGTGCATCTTACAAATAACTGTGTAAACCCAATTATGACACAGGCGACATTGGACTTGCGTTGAAATAGTTTCAACGGCATTAGAGGATACTTTGATAGCCGTGCCTGGCTAAAAACAAAGATTCCAAGCATTGCGCATCCAGAGACAATTAGAAATATAACTCTAGGTGAGTCCCAGGGGAATAACTCTCCACCAAAGTTTAATCCCAGTAATGGCATTGAGAGGGCTCCGATAATGGCAATACTTCCAAACCAATCAACCGCTTTGATACCTTCTATAAAAGGAGTTCGGGGATTATGGACGTCCAGAAAGAATAACAATAGGATGAAAGATGTCCCAGCCACTGGAAGGTTGATCCAGAATATCCACCTCCACGATATGTACTGGGTTAATGCGCCACCAAGGACAGGGCCAACACCTCCAGCAACTGCCCAAATTGCCTGTAGAAATCCAAGATATAGCGCTCTTTGCCTGTATCTACTATTAGCTGAGCCATCATTGACTTAGACCACAGTGGGTCGTTGATTCCGTGAAAAGTAAGCAAACGTACCTCATACTGAATATATCTGAGATGGTGATCATGACCAGCGGCGTTATGCCTCCACAGGTCATGCCTTGCAATGCACGACCTGCAATAAGCATTCCTATAGACTTGGAGGTTGCACAGACGATGGAACTGCAGAAGTAGAGTGCGACAAGCGTGAGAAGGATAGGCTTCCGGCCCCAGATATCTGATAACTTGGCCCACACAGCCAAGAAGGCTGTGTTTCCCAGAGTAAATGCACCGCCTACCCAAGAGTATCCTGCGGCAGAATGAAGATCGGCAGTAATAGTGGGTATAGTAGTAGCAACAATAGTGACATTTAGGGCCGAGATGAAAAGCGTCGACTTGGTATTGCATAAGTTAGCTAATACCATTCTCTATAAAAAGCCACCTAGGACAGGGAGCCACTGGGAGCCATTCTAGGTGATGGACGGTCAGATACTTACAAGGAGAGAGACGAGAACCGCAGTCACTCTGAGTCGGCTGCGATTCTTCCTCGGCTCATGTAAGGGCATGGTTTCAGCGGGTGGTTCTGGCTCTGCATTTGGGCTCATGACTCATATAAGCTGTAATTAAGGTAGCAAATATCATCCGGGCATGGAGAGTCCCTTCTCTTAGAAGGCTCTGGGTATCTCCTGCTATCACTCATTCGCACTCAGTACATCTCCTGCTTCGACTTCTCTGTGGTTTGAACGTTCGGGAATAGCCGCGGCAAAAAAGCCACGCCTTTCTTAGCTAATAACGAGTTAGTTAGCCGCCGCACTAGTTAAAAAAGGGGGCTCTCAAACCCAGTTTCAACGTCGCGCTAAACAACAACACTCAACATCAAACCTCAGGAACCACGGAATGCATGTACACTCTCTACTTTCCCGTTCCGCGGGCGCTGCAGCCGGGATGTGGCTAGACGTGGCATAAGCAAAACAAATGCAACTTGAAAAGAAACACGGGTTTCGATGAAACGAATCATGCTGCTACACAGATTATCAAAGGGACATGACCCATCGGCGGCTAAGGAAGAGAAGTCGGCGAAGAACTAAGGCCAATCAACCTGCGATCACTGGGATACGATACCTAGTTAGCGTTTGGCCTTTAAATCGCACCAGATGCTTCCAGTGCCGAATGCTCTGTCTTGGAATCCTATAAGATGGCGCTAGGCGGAGTTCTCCTTAACTCCTTAGTCGCAGAAATATGATTCACTGCTCTCTTTCCTAGCATCAAGGAGGGAGAGCTTCGGGGGAAAGGGTGCTCAATGCGTCCCAATCCCAGCTGCCAGACTCTTGATCAGCTTTGCTTCATGAGCTTAGCAGAAGCTTGATATCACCCGAGGCTTGGCTCTTCCACCTCGATGGTATTTCACCTTCGCCCCGATAATCTAACGTGCACTGTTTACGGATTATCTGTGTCTTTTCTATTGCAACCACATATCGATACTCATGTTGGACACGAACTCATTTGCCTCTACTCCCTCACAGCGTTCTACCCAACTACGTACTGGGAAAAAAAATCTGCCAAGCACGTGGGATATAAATAACGAGTAAGCTAGTTTGGTTTTTCTGACTAGGCCCTGGGTGTTTGAGCTAAGTGTTAAGCAGGGGTAAACTTATGATACCACCAACAAGCAGCTACAAGCGATCCCCGCCGATATCACTGGAACGCGGGAAAGAAGTGACAACCGGCAACTCCAAATGGATCTAAATCTGCTTTAAAATCAGTTCAGACTTACGGTTGCAACGTTGTTATATAACTAGCATTTTGTATCAGACTAGTGGCGCCGCTTGCCAAGCATGTCCGGAGTGTCATGTTGGCGGAATGCGGAATCTTTATGTGACCTCGAAGTTTTCCGCGTTCAAGTATCACCTTACAGCACGGTGCCCTTCAGTTGGAATCATGAGGCCACTGATGTACCGAATAGGGGGTCCGAAGACGTGTCCCTTGGTCTCAGTAGATTCCTGTGTTTGCATTGCCCCTGTTTCCAGTATCCATGCACTTTACATACCTTTGGAAGAATTCTGGTGCACCGGCAAGCTGTTGGCAATCTGCTAAAATGGTTATTTTCCCTATAAGCTAAACACTACTAACAAAAATGATATCATGCTCACCATTTCGCCCATTCAACCTAGCTAACTACACAGTCGGGAAGTATACTATGTTCTGAGCCATGGAGGTACAATCAAAACCAAACCCAATCGAAGCCTAGTCAAAGAGTATTATCCTGGATCCCTGTTAGGAAGTTAACCTGAATACAATCAGAAAAGTAAGGGCTCCTTAAAAGTGGGATCGGAGCGATCAGATTAAGTCTCGTATGGATTCAGAGCTTCAGCCACTTGTATGCCGACCCTGGGGTTGTTGCTTCCTAGCCAGAGATTCGGGGAGCATGAGCTATCATATATTCTCCCCAACCCTCTTATAAAAAATGGCCCGTATTCTTCAAAGGCTCTAGGTCGATTCTCTGTATTTCCAATTTCCATGAGGCCATGGATGACCGGTATGTTATCCTACATCTTTGGAACGATGACATTCTAACATATCATACAGATTAAGACTGCAGCGCTTGCTGCGGGACAATTGTACGCAAGAACCAGAGGACGCTATCGGTCATCTTCTGGCTTTGTTAAATAAAGAGAATGGACCATGGCCGTTTGGAGACCTCATTCGCAGTTACCAAAGTCTCTGGAAGGGCTTGCCGGTGGCTGTTCGGGATGGCAGTGATTCAGAATGGAACACCACAATAGACCTACTGAAGCTTAGATTAAAGCACTTCGCTCAGCATATGGAAGATCCCTTACACCATAAGTCTCTACGGCCTGCACTAAACGACACTGAAGCAAATCAAGAGATATCCCATGCCGTGCTTCATGAATTCGTCAAACACTTCGACTTGGGCCTTGCTTGCTCTGCTAGCAGAAAACCTCGAGTCATGGTTATCTTGCCCAACGGTCCTTTGTTGGCTCTTGCAGTCCTTGCGGTAGCAAATCGCTATACACTGGTGCCAATGTCAAAGGCTGTGACAGCGGAACAGCTGAAGATGGATATCAAGGCTGTAGAGGCCGATGCGGTTCTCATGCTTGAAGCAGATGTACCAAAGTTTCGAATTGAGTCAGAAATTGCTACCTTCATCGTCAAACCCCAAGACAACCTGATCTTTCGCGTATCCCGTTGGGCCGATGCTAGCTCTTCAACCATTGCTCGTTTGAGGCCTAATGGCCCAGATGATCTCGCTATAATTCTCTTTACCAGCGGAACGAGCGGTACCAAAAAGTTAGTGCCAATCACTACATTCAACCTACTGGCTAGCATTATTTTCACGATGGACAGCCTGGGTTTACAAGATACTTCATCCTGTCTTAACATGATGCCTTTACACCATGTGTGAGTTATAATTATGATATTGTAAAACAGTCAGAATGATCACTAACACTCTTTAGCGGTGGAATGGTACGAAGCTTGTGGGCTCCAGTATTTGCGGGAGGGACTACAATATGCTGCCCTACTTTCGACCCTAGTTTCTTTTGGGACGCTGTTGAGAAGTGGTGCCCGACATGGTACTATGCAACACCAACCATGCACCATATGATATTGGCTGAAGCAGAGAACTGTCAGGAGTGTGTTCACAAAAGCTCTATCAAATTCATCTGTAATGCAGGTGGTGGCCTTCCTCCAACCCTTGCAGAGCAGCTCCATTCTACATCCGGGTGTGTTGTTTTACCGAGTTATGGAATGACAGAATGTGCTCCTATTGCGGCGCCACCGCTGGACTATGATCTCACTCGAGTTGGGGCGTCAGGCCTCCCAGCAGGCCCTGATCTTGCCATCCTGGATATATAACGACCGTCCTGCGTTCCTAGTGGTTCAACAGGGAGGATTTGTGTGAGAGGACTTCCTGTCTTCAACGGATATTTAACGCCCACTGGTATTGATAGAAGCGCTTTTGATACAGCTGGATGGTTTGATACAGGCGACCTTGGCCGTATTGATGAGGTAGGATACCTCTACATCACTGGGAGAAGCAAAGAAGTCATTAATCGCGGAGGGGAAATAATTTCTCCACTGGAAGTAGAGGATGCTATCATTTTCAGCCTCAAAGGATCCCTCGTCTATTATCTTCGGCCGCGTGACAGAAACCATGGCGTTCTCTACATCCCACGATGTATTACAGGAAGTTGTCGGCGCCGTGACTGTGACTCCTGCCGGATGCAAAAGACCTGATCTCCGGCAAATACATGAAGCGTTAAAAGACCGTCTAGACCAGCCTAAATGGCCTACAATCCTAGTCTATATGGACAATGTCCCAAAAACTCACAACAAACTCCGCCGCATACAACTCAGTCGCCGATTAGGCCTAGAGACACTTACAGACGATACCTTGCCGTCCGATTGTCACTACGAAGCAATTTGCCCTCAACCAGAAACTCCGTTAGACATCTTAATTGATCAAAGGAGATGTGCTGTACAGCCTGAGGTAACGAAAGCACATCTTTTCGAGATCTCTGGGATATCGGATGTTTTGATCCGGACAATCCCAATAATGGGTACCTTCAGGCTGTCTTGTTTAGTGACATTCCGTCTCAACTACTTCCTCATGAGATATTCAGACGTCTTCGCATTCTCGTTGATGGATACCTTGTTCCTAGTAGTATCAGGATCGTTGACGGGCCTGCACCCGTAAACTCCGGAGACACGATCGATGAAGCTGCCGTAGATGCTATAATTCGCTCTCAGGCCCTATCTTCCATTTCACCTACCGAACAAAGGGTTTGCGGTCTCTTTGCCGATGCTCTGCGATTGACTCTAGGTGATGTGACTCCTACTACGGACTTCTTTCTAGCTGGAGGGGATAGCTTAACGGCTGGACGCCTTGTCTCTCGAATTCGTCAAGAATTCAGTGTTCGACTTGCTAGTGACGTACTCTTTCGGCATAGTACAGTCTCTGAAGTAAGTATCGTCGTCGAAGAGGCCATGGCCCGGCCGAAAGCTGAAGAGAAGAAGTCGGAAGATCTCCCTGGTTGCTTAGAGACATACAGCTCCACCAACCCAGCCATCCTTCTACTCAACTTGATACCCCTAGGTGTATTCTCCCCAACACTACAAACGCTGCGATGGTCTATGTTTGTGTATATTCTAATTCAAACTTTCCGCTGGCGAATCCGTGACTCTGTTATTGGTCGGCTTTTCCTCATCCTTTTATCCGGGGTGGTATCCCGACAAGTGATGCATGTTTTCTCTCCTCTACTGGGTATTGCATTCAAATGGCTGCTTATAGGTCGATACCGGGCTGGTATATCCCATGTGGGGACCGTATCATTCTCGGTGGTGGTTGACCCAAAAGGTTCTACAGGTGTGTGGAAAGGTAGGCTGCTCTTGTGATACTAGTACTACTATGCTAAAGACCCGCGAGCATTTCCTGACTATTCAACTATGAATAGGGCATATTTGGCCACTTTGGCTTCACTCGAGTCTTATACTACCGCGCTCTAGGAGCTCGTATTGGCCGCAATGTTCGCATTCATCCGCAGGCTTCCCTTGGGGAGTACGACCTAATTGAAATCGGTGATAACGTCGTGCTCGATGACTGTTCATGTCGCCCCTTTTCTGCAGAGCGGAATACTTCTATGCTACTACAGCCAATTCGCATCGGCGCGGACTGTACCGTGGGCCTCAAGGCAGTCATTGCCTCTGACACAGACCTCCCCCAGGGAACTTGTTTAGGCCCAAATACATCTAGCTGGGAAATGGAGGACGCGCAAGAGTCAAATCGCGAGCTAGCTTCTGCACAAATCCCACAGCCACACTGGATTTGGTATGTATTAGTTGTGGGATTGCTGTCTTTGCTAGTATCCTTCGTCTCTCGATTACCAGCAATAGTAGCCTTCTTCCCTGTGGTTATGAAATACCGACAAGTTGAAAATGACATGCTCCGTCAACAGGTACTCTGGTTTGTGAGCCCATCACGTATTGGGTATTATGCTCTAGTGATACTCACAGGAGCTGTTGTCGGTCCGTTCGCTTGGTTCCTTGCTGTATACCTTGTTAAGCGGGGATTAGACTTAGCCTGTGGTCGACCACGACCTGGTCCACACAATCTGCGTTCCCAGAGAAAGATGATCTGAAGCGCCGTGTTGGATTCCATTCTCCCACGAGGAGACATATCTCGGTTGACTCGTATTATAGGGACACACTATGAACTCGTCTCTATTGCAGTGAGAATGCTCGGTGGACGTGTTGGTAAACGAGTTTACTGGCCAGGCACCGGAATTGCAATGGTCCAGGATTACGATCTCCTGGAGATTGGTAATGATGTCGTATTCGGATCCCGATCTACTTTTGTTACCTCTGACGGGGTAGGGAGGGATCGCATAGTCATCGGGGATGGAGCATTTGTGGGAGACCATGTTGTTGCTCTTCCTGGGGTTATGGTTGGAAAACGAACAACAATTGGGTCAGGGGCGCTGCTACGTCGAAACGGCTCATACCCAGACAATACAACCTGGACTGGAAGCAAGCATGGGGATGTGATACAATTTCCCTAGAACAATTCTCCTCGAAACCAAAGCCAAGAAAATTTGGATAAATTGGATCTGAAAAATGAAGACAGTGATACGATATCGCCGTTTGGACGAGCCTTTTACAATAGACAGGCAAGCTACTATGTGCTCAGGATCGGACCGATTGTCGCATACTCTACCCTGGCCGCAGCTATTGGGGCCGTGTACTCCGCTTCCAGTATCCTTACAGGTTTACTGGTTGTCTCTCGGTTGGTATAGATGAATCATATGATGGCTGGACGACACTGGTGGAGGCCTTTCATATTTTATGCAGCGTTCACCGTGGTTGTAGGAGTGGTGACTCTGATGCAGGCCGCTATAGCCATGGAAATCAAAATAGCTGCCAAGTGGATGATTCTTGGACGGCGACAGGAAGGATTTTATCCATGGGACCGAAGCAGTTACTGCCAGCGCTGGCAGATTCTACTCACTATCGAGAGAATTTTCACCGGGTATTCTGGGCGTATGAATGCGATGGTTTTACTGACTGGGACAGCATATATGGTTCATTACTACCGAGCACTTGGGGACAAAATAGGTGCTGACTTCGCATTAGCAGCCAGCGGTGAGGCAGATCTACTTATGACGGAGCCTGACCTGGTGACTTTAGGAAACCGAGTTACTATTGACCATGCCAGTTTGGTGGGCCATCTAAACACCAGGGGAGATTTTGAGCTTCACCCGTTGCAAGTAGGAAGCCGGAGCGTTCTCAAAACCAAGTCAAGGCTGTTGTCGGGGGCATCAGTGGGGGTTGATGCGTGCTTGCTGGAACATACATTGGTTCTGTCTGGAGACCATATAGATGATGGCTGTACGGTTCAGGGCTGGCCCGCCGAACCCTTCATGGAGTCGCGAGCAGGGCATTCCTTTCATCTGCCATAATTTAAGCAGTATTGTAGCATATTTAATCAGGCGGAAAATGGGTATATGTATATAAGTAAATGTTGTAATATATTTGAGACTTAGAATGGAAATAAATAAACAAATTTGACACTTGTTTATCAGCACAGTAAGGAATAGAGTAAAAGTTTACTCCAATTTATTACCCGGAATAAAGAAGCACGGAATGGACGACATAGAAGTCGATCAGTAGAATAAGCTACTGGGATGCGGAAAGGGTAGCATTGCCAGTTGATTGGCACCTTTCAGCCGAAAGTTTGGTGTATTTCAAGATAGCAATAGGCCGACTAAGTAGTACGGTTTTGAGCATGCTATCCAACAGCTCAGGCTCATAACTGAGTGTCCCCTTAAAACAAGTTTCGGTAGCCGCCGGAGTTTGGTTATGTGTGCAAGAGGCGCACCCTCCAAGGCCAATCAAATCAGCAGACAGCTGTCTAAACTTCTGCCACGGCAGCCTCTCTTGAAGCTCGGTGTAATGGAAGGGAGGCCATCTATCCGAGGACCAGTAGTAACATCTGGATTAACCCTTGGCTTCTCTGGATGCGATGCCGGCTGGCTTCCTCTGCGCTCAAGCTGGCCTGTATTCTGTCAGTGGCTTGCTCAAGGTCTGGCTAGCGAGCGAGCACCAAACCTGCAAATGTCGCGGCTCTCTGAAGGGTCCTGGAGCATGAATATGCCGGATGCGGTGGTATCCATCTCGTGATAGCAGCAGTTGTAACCGTAGTAGTTAACTGGCTGTTGTTGCTAATTGTTGCGGTTGTTGTTGTTGTCGTCGTTATCGTTGTTTGGGAGGAAGAAAGAAAAGCTGCGCAAGTGGTCGCTGTCGTCCGACGGGCGGGTTATGACGCTTTTTTTTGCTTTCGGCGACAACAACTTCAGCTTCTTCTCTTTTTCATGCTCGTTCTGCCTCCTGCATACACACGCTCTCTCTCGCCCTCACCTTGCTCAACGTACGACTAGACAGCGTTGCTGCCGCCTCCATCACACGCGACAGAGGCCTCTCGGTGACGGTTCTTTAGCGGGGACCCTTGGAAGGGCTGTCTGGACGGCCAGAAGGGGCTTTACCGCTTCATTCAGAGCATTGTTTCAAGTAAGTTAACCCCAGGTTCACCCCTCTCAGGGCCCTGTCTGCTGCAGTCTTGGGGATCATCAGCTCTCCAGCGGCTTGACAGTTAGCCTGGGGACTCTCACTTTCTTTGGGATACGTGATAAATAGGCCGGCTTGATGGTTGACTGTATCGCTGACTCTCCTACTAGGTTAGACCGCTTGCTAATAGGAAGCATCCGGGCACTCTAGACATGCTTCTCTAATCTGCCCTCAACACCATAAAACCACCTTCCAGCCGATATGGGGCAGGTGGGCTCTTCTCAAAGAACATCGCCAGGAACTACGAACGACAGAGACCAGCCACGATACAGTTACGGCAGCCTCGGCAGCACCAGCAACAATAATAATAGTAGTAGTAATGGCTTTCCAACTCCACCGACTTCTATGCGCGAGAGAATGAGAAATAGCACACATGTCCCTTCCTGGGCACGCTCCCCGGATAACAGTCGACATGAACCTCGGAGCAACACTTACTCGTGGGTTCCGGATGGCTCCTTGGAGGAGTTCCCAGCACCCGCTGGGTCTGTTACTCGAAGCAGCAGCGCCTCAGGCAACAGCAGGCAGTCTCGGATGTCTCGTCTGGGTACGAGAATACTTCCAAACTCCGTCTTGAGAAACCTGCTCAACAGCGGGGAGGAGACTCCAGCAGAAGGAAGAGCGCACCGAGATGGCCTCTTGTCCAGGAGCTCGGCACGATCAGACTCACCGCAGCCTACGCCACATCTTCCATCATTCAGAACCCTTAGTACCCGGGGAATAGCGCGGAGGCGATCGATTCGCGGGCCATATGCCCTCCCAAGAGGGGAGTCGGCTTTGTTACCTGATTCTCCGCCCAACCCAACTTTCTTCGAGAACCCGTCCCGCGCCCGAAATACAGACTCCTCCCGTCTATCCTGGAGGTATCGAACAAGGTTGAGCCACGTCCGACATTCAATATCTGCCCCAATATCACATATGTTTAATCAGAACTCGACTACGGCTTATCCAAGCCAGGCAACCTCGCCTGCTCCAACACGACCCTCCCGTGCTGGGCTCTCTGACGATTCTGACAGCCCACTAAACCTTCCTAGCAGCACCGAGCCGAATATGGATATCGATATGGATATTGACGACGCTCATGAACCTGATGATTCGGGGTCAAGGCCCAGATCTGGCTCAAGTCCGACCTCTAGTCACCACAATACTTTCAACCAGAGACATTCGACAATCCGATCTCGAGCAACAAGGTTACTAAGGCGAGAGGAGCAAACGCCGCTCTCCCGCGTCCTACAACTTGCTGCAACGGCCATCGCTGCGCAGCTTTCCGGGAATACAAGTCCAGCGGTACCTAGCATTCAATCTGTTGGAGCAGATGGCTTTGACGGTCCTTTGGAATCCCTCATGAGCGGCTTACAGCAGGCATCAGCTAACCAGGAAACTATAAGTAACCTTGATGCTCCCCACGATCCAAACGTTCCCCATGTGAACTTCTTAAGGGTGTTCAGATTCGTAAACCAGGACAGCCCTTCACCACAGCAAAACTTTGGTGAAGGAAGTGAGAACAATACCGACCAGATGGATGTTGACGGACAAGGCTCGACAGACGGGCATCAAGAACGACGTTTGCTCACCTTAGTTGTTGTTGGTGTGAGAGCTGTACCACCCGCAAACGGAGCTACGGGAGACGCTACCACCAACAACCGCCTAAATGTAGAATCTCTCCTCCGACTACCGCTTCTTGCTCCAGGTAACTTCCTCCGCAACGATAGAGGCAGCAGTAACTTTTTACGACGCTCAGATGGCCGTTCAAGATTCTCCCCCCGACGTTATTCAGTTGGAGGCAGCACTTTCCCAGCAAACTACGACAGCCAGCGTCATTTCAGGTCTCAGAATTCTTCCCGGCGACCCTCCGATGTTGGATCCTCGAGTGATTTAGCCAGCTCGCTCCCGACTATTCTCTCTGACAGTCCCCAAGGTCCAAACCCTCCTCCATCAACGCCAGCAGAAGCGGGCTTATCGAGGGTGTCGTCCGCCGTCAACACCCCAAGCAGACGGCCTTCATCTGCATCAGCTATTCTTCCACAGCTCAATGAGGATGGGATTGGAGAGTCGGGTGACCCGTTGGAAGAACACCCAATGGGCTTTAACCCTGCAAGACAGCGCCGTAGAAGCGATTCAGAGGCTGCTCGCCATCGTGGGCTGGGCTCCGGTGCTGCGCGAAGAAATGGAGTAGTAGAACCTGATGATCCTTCTCCATCTGCAGGCCGAAGCTGGTTAATTTATGTTGTTGGAACCAATCTGGCTGAGAATCACCCAGCATTTGCTGCGCCCAGTCTGTTCACAGATGTATGTTCACCCCTTTTCTCTGTAAATGAACGTGGACTAATGCACAATTCTAGAACCCGACATATGAGGACATGATACTCTTGTCATCCTTACTGGGCCCAGCCAAGCCTCCTGTTGCAACACAGGACGAAATAGCTTCCGCAGGCGGTCTATATCGTCTTGTAGAGTACTCCGGGGCTCTGGTTGCAGAAATAATCGGCGAAGAAACTCGGGAGAACGTTCCAATAGCTGAGAATGATCGTTGTCTCATATGTTTATGTGACTATGAGGCTGCCGAGGAAGTGAGAATATTGAATAAATGCAAACACGTCTACCACCGCGAGTGCATTGATGAGGTAGGCTCTCATTTACTAATGCTATAGAATTAAATGCTAATTCGTCTCTTAACTAGTGGCTGACAACGGGGCGAAATTCCTGTCCTTTGTGCCGAGGTGAGGGTGTCTCTAACTCCAGCAATGATACTGGTAGTGAGGCTGTGTCGGCCTCCTAACCCTATCCTTGCTATCGAGATACTTTACCCATACTACTCGCACAGCGGTTTTTCCCATCAATGGCGACGCCTTGCGTTCTTTCAAGGAGAATCCATCTTTAATATCATGACCTGGGGTCATGAATACGTCATAATTCTATTCCCCTTTGTATTCTTTTATGCCTTGCCCGCAGAAGATACCTTTCGGCGCCAACCTTTTACCGTTGGTCTGTATCTATTTCACCCCTTGCTTTATTTATTTTTTATTGTTTCTCCTCCACTTCTTGCATATTATTCCTTCGCAGCGCCCCTTTCCCCTTTCTTAATATGTGAATGTGATACTTCTTCAGCCTCAAAGCCTGTTTCTGCCCATTCAATTATCTCGTTTATCGCATACGTCTAAAACTTGCGCGTTTGTTGCTTTCTTGTCTCCTTTTGCCCTACAGCAAGCTTTATCCGGCGTTTATCTGAGGGATCATACAGCAAAAGGGATCGTGGGATATGGGATGAAGCTCATAATAATAAATCGGATCATGGTTGGGAAAGGATGGATGGACTGGTGGGCTTATTTAATGCATTTCTCTCCCTTTCAGCTCCTTTATGAATTCTTTCATACCTATATTTACACCTATTTATGAAATCATAAATTACTTGACGTACTTCTTGAATTCGACAAGTATTCCTCTCAACCCAAGCTCGCAAAAAACCCGTATATTTTGTTGTTTTCCATAGTGCTTAGAATAATGTCATAATCCCAGTAAGTAGTTATTATTTGACTCGAGGAGAAAAAATTTTCGTGGAATATGGTAGAGAATTAAAGAGATAAAACATGCTTCAAGTCCTCGTGCTTGACGAGCGTTGAGTGGGTATATAATATAATAGAAGAATATCAATAATGCAATAGAACCGCCCTGAAAGTGTTAGGAAATAGTTAACTGCGCCGATAATACTGAACTCCTAACTCTGCAAAGTAACGCCCTGAAATACTGTAACAAGCTGGTGTGTCGCATACGAAAGCCATGAGTCAGAGAGCCCCGATGATATCAAGGGATTTGCCGCTTTAGAACACCCAATCCTCCAGCTTTCATATCTTCAAGACGATCCTTAATGGCATTTCCCTCAGCTTCAACAGCATCATGGCGTCTCTTGATTTCTGCTTCGAAAATAGCGGCCACATCCCGTCTGGTTTGGCGGACTTCTTTGGATTTCTGTAACATTTGACAAAATTCGTCAACCAGCAAATCTCCACATTTTTCCCACTCTGATATAGTCACGGACGAAAAGAATACACGACGTTGATCATCTGTCAAATTTTTTAGGCGGAGGAGCTTGTCTTTTAGTGATAGCTGTGCGTCATGCTGAAAGAGGGGCTGGACAGGGGTTGGACTAAAGTCAAAGCTCTCCGCCTGGAGATCTGAGAATGCTTTTGTTTCCAGGATGTTAGGTGGATAGTCGGATATAAAGTTTGAGTAAGGACGCTTGGATGAAATAGCTGACACTGTAGAGAGATGGGGTGAGTGTAGGGAGATATGTTCTTCATGACGGGCCATTTCTTCAAACCCATCATCATCGGAGTAGTCCACAGCGCTGAGATCGGTTGCTGTATCAAAGGCTCCCCGGTTATGAGCCGAGGACTGGTCATCTACAGAATGATGCAGTTGCTGGTCCGCCAAATTCTCCTCACTATATAGATTGATATTAGATGTGACTGGATTAAAATAAAAGTCAGTCATAAGAAATGAAAATTACACTCACACTTCTTGATTTGGCTCCTCAGCATGACCGGAATATGGGTCAGGCGCAGCAAAATGAGGCCGTGCCGCAAACCTATTTCTTGTTGAAAGCCTTTGGGCTACCGGCCTGTGGGAGATTTTAGGGACTTCGAAGTGGTTGTTGGGCGGAGGTTGGGTTGTTAATGGAGTTCCATTTAAGTGACTGTCCCTGGCAATCGGAGCTTGATAGAAATTTTGAGAGTTTGGGTGAAAGGTTCCTTCTCTTTCCACATTTCTGTTTGGTGAAGAACTATCTTCTCTTAGGATTGCCTCAATCTTTTGCCAGCTTAGCGTTTCCTTCGTGGAATGGGCATTGTTGACCTCCCAGCCGGAACCATGCTCTCGATGGTCATCTCCTGCCTGTTCTATAAATTCTTCTTGTCCCTGATGTGCTTGGTTATGGTCATTTGTCCCTTGTATATTCCCCTCTTCGTCAGAGTCAAGCTCTTTGATTCTCTCGGCGATAGACTTATAACCACCGGTTTTTTGGGCCACAGCCGTGCCTGGGCGACTGGTATCTTCATGTGCATAATAAGGATTCCCCGCAACAGATCCCGCGTCTGTGTTCCGCAAGACGCTAAAGGTGGTAGTAGAATCATCAACACCCTCAAGGTCGGTATCAAAAATGTCCCCGGGTTCTTGATTTGCAGTATTAACCTCTTGTGGTACCTTGCTAGGTAGTCCATGGGACGTTGTGTTTTCTGGATGTGAATTTCTGTGCTCCTTGATAACAGAAGGACGGTTCAACCCATGTAATCCACCCAACGGAGCGGGCGGTAGCTTTATTTTGGCCAGCTCAACTTGGCGCTCTCTGGAATTTTGAACTAGCTTTGGGAGCCTCTTCTCTATCCCATTTGAATCCCTGCCCCCTTGGACAAAATCACTGACTCTCATGACTCTGGGATAAGTGTATTATATTTCAAGCTCGGTGTCTTAATATTCTTCGACGTCAAGATTCAATATAAACCCAGGGTGGTGTGTTATTGATCGTTGATTTGATGTCCCCGTGATGTTGAAATTAAGCTCAAGTGAGGTACATTTTAGGTTTGTCACATGATGGGCCTTATTTCCAACTATATCTTGAGGCAATACAAGTAAGATAATAGTAATTATAAAAGTCGATACCAGTTGGATTGTTGAGATAGCTATGGGCAGTTGGGCAGTGAAGTATGTTAATTAACTAACGCGCTTATACAGCGTGTCACTGCATGACTCAATTTTCATATCGGATGCGTTTACAAGGTAACAACAGAGCTTTGGTTCCGTTCAAATCTAGCCTGCGCTTTGTTGAAAAATGACTTTGCTTTCTCGAACTCCGCAAGCCTTTTCTCCTTGGCCGCATCGATTTCGATCCTCAGTATCTTGGCATCCAGATGTGCATTTCCACTACCACCACCATCATCCTGAAAACTGTCTTCGCCTTCATCGTCATCCTTCATACCAGCCAAACCAGACTCGTCGCCATTAGGTAAGACTGAAGATAGGTAAAGGTCACCTATCCACTGAGATACCATTCCACGCAGCCTAAGCAATTCGTGGCTATCCGAGAAAGGAGGAGAAACGAGCAAATCATCCATCTGTCTTGCAATCTGCTGAGCATCTTTGAGTTCTTTAAAACAAGCGTCAATGGTGGCCTTTTTATCATCCAACGACTTCTCATCCCTCTCTGTGTATTCCTCCATTCTTGTATCAGGGTCTGCATAATCATTGCTGTCGACAACAGACGCACCAGGGCTACGAGTCGGCTCCCCAGCTTCCCTAGCCAGGCGGCTCTCCTCTTGGGATACTGATATCCATAACCCAAACATGGCTGGATAGAAATGTAATGGACTTAGCGCGTTCGGCGCTGCCTTACGATACTGATATTGGATAATCAACCTTTCGTAGTATTCCTTGGCTCGCTGAAACCCTTCCCTTGTAAACCATGCTCTATCACCGTCAGTTGCATGGTTCCTGTTGCTCGCATCTGCTGGTTTACTGGCATTTGAGCCAGTCTGTAGTAGTATCTCTGCTCCAGTGGCCCACCTCCCTGAGTTCCTCACATCTACCGGGTGTCCGCCGAAGTTATCTCGAAGAATCAGACCCAGCGCCCTCCCAGCACGGAGATAGTCTCCTTCCATTAGACAACGATGTAAGATGGCAGTCACAACGCTCAAATGGTGAAGCCGGAGTGTATTTTTCTTTGCAGGGTTACCACCTGCTAGATAAATTGGCGGATTCAATCGAGATAGCTCAGCCTCTATTCGTTGCCTATTATTTAGAGATTTAGCACTCTTCCGTTTTGTGGTCAAAGAGTTTTCCCCATCTTGGTTACTGTCGGCTTCATCATCACTATCAAGGAAATCATGGTCGTCCAAATCGGCTTTATGGGGAAATTTACCACCTGGCAACTCACGATACGTTGGAAGCCCTGAGATCCTATATTGATGTGCTTCTCCAGGAGATAGGACTAGTGGTATTCTAGGGCTTGACTGGCGTTTCTTCTGTTGTTTATCCCTCGACTCAGGCTCGCTTTGTATCGCACTGTCTGTTTCATATCCATCACTGCCCTCTTGGTCCGAATCTTCGTTGTCGTCGTCATGTTCCTTTCGAAGTCTTCCTCGCTGCTTCAGATGTTCGTACTTGGCTGTCCGGTAGCTCACAGGCTGCTGCCACAACGGCAGTGGGAGGGCAAAATATGAGGCAGCTTGCTCCGAATATGCATTGGCCGACATAAAGTGCAGGTCTTCCCTATAATATACCAAAAGATGTCAAGGTTCTGAAGTTACCATGATCTCCGTCATCGATTTTGGCACCTCACAGGGGGAGCGCAAAAAGCTTTTCTTCGGCTTCTGTGCTTGTCAGAGCTCATCAATGTTTCTCTTGAAGGTAGCTGGAAAAAATCATTATCACGTGACTATACAACGGCGAAAAGAGATAGAACAAGACATTAAAGAGTAGAAAAATTATGGCTGTAAATTTCAGCATCTGTATCATAGCTACTTATCTATCATCTTATACTCGAGGATATATATATCTATAAAGGTCACATCTCCATATTTCATCAATTGCCCCTTAACTAGTTATAAGAACGGTAGCCTGTCCCTGCCTTAGTACTAAATCAGTCTTTAAAGGGCAAAAAAATGAAGGAAGCGATGCATGGAAGGGTTATCCAACCATATGTACAGTTGTTTCAACCGATGTGCTGCCGTGTCCAGACTTCCTGTCGACTCTCGCGATGACAATCGCTGACAACCACCCTTGAGGAGCTCCATAGTAGTATTCCTAAACAATTGTAGAGAGTATTAGGTATAACTAATTGGTATAACCAGACTTTGTTGTAGTGTGTAAGAAATATTCAAAGACTCACATAGAGAAGCGCATCGGTGTCTCAGCGTGGAAGGTGCAAGCAATGTCCGATGTCAACAAAAGTTCCGAGTTGTGTATTGCCCTTTCCGATCCAGGACGAGCAACAGGCCACGATTTCCCTATGAAGAGCCTTTTACTGTATATTTTTGTTGTCTCCGTCTTCGTAACCCTCTTCTTTTCCTCTTCTCTGTTTATTTTTTCCCTCCTCCTCCAACCCATCTCCTCTCATCGTTAACTTCTATCATCCGTGTCCAAGGTATGGTCCGGTAGAGAAATCCTTGCTAGTACCGCATGACTGACCGTTGTTTTTCACTGCTAACGATGACCTATCATATGAAGAATGACGAGATGTCCAGAAGCGACGGAACAGGGAATTTTATTGCCAAATAAAAAGGCAAGTATGACTTCTCAATGAACAGTAATGGAGAGGTGTATCGTGTTCTGAGGATGCTGATCTCCACGGGAAGGGTCACTCGATGATAACATCGCTAATCTTCTGTGAGAGAGAAGTGGTTTTTTCTTGACCTTCGCCCCGGCTAACAAAAAAAATCTCTCTTCTCTAGGTATGAATAGTTAAGGGGTATGATAAAACTCTAAAGGCAAGTATTTCCCTGTGATCAGTGATAAAGCAACACATATCACTATCTTGTGGGAGTTGTTTCCACGGAGAAGACCATTCAATGACTATGAGATGCTGATCTCTTGGTTAGAAGGGGTATATTCCTGGTTTCTCCAGTTTGCATGGAGAAGGGCAACGAAAGCTAACCAAAATGATGCTTATGTAGGTGCAGCGGCATAAGCGAACACAAAATGTATCCGGATCTTTCACCTATCCGTTTATCTATTTTTCTTGCCTATAATCTGGGTGCTGAGACATTGGCTTCGTGATCCTATTGTGAATTTTGTAGAGAAGAGAGAGGCAGTATAGAAGAGCCCTTGACGGCGTATTGACGGCATAAGCGTACTTTGTAGGACGAGAGATTGACCTGTGGAGGGCCAAAGAGCAAGAAAGAACAGTTCAGGCGCTAAACTAGTTATTAGTCATCAATAATAAAAAAAAAAAAAACGTTTGCAAGAATCGAACTTGCAGCCTCCAGAAAAAAGATAAAAGACGATTCACTAAATGGAGGCCCCCATTCGGCTATATCTCGTAAGAGTCAGACAAAGTCTGCTGTGTTAAATAAGAAGGCATCTTACGCCACCTAGGTCTAAATTATTTCATACTCGCTCGCTATAAACAAGTATGGATGAACGTTTCGGGTTGGAAAGGCAACACAGAATGACCGTGATACAGCACTACCTTACTATTGAAGGCCGCATCCTGTTGGAGACACATATGCAAGCGTGAATTTCTGCCGGTCCGGGGTCAACATGCGCCCGCAGGAGCAGCGAAGCAGTTAGTTATCGAGTTGCTACTTAGACGCTGGCGCGAGGATAGATGCTCAACAGTGCGGCCTAGAGGACACTGCTTTGAGTATCAGGACTTCTTCTATCGACACATTCAGAATGCCATAGATACCCCCGGCACCTTCATTTCGACTCTTTACGGTGAGACGGCTGCTCCACTAGGCAACTCATAGGAACCAGGCACAAATCGTCGAAAGACTACTCGCAAATGGAGCACGTATCAATGGTGGACTTCATGAAGCCGGAAAGTGCTTCATTCGCGCTCACAGAAACCTCAGGGGTTGTAGAGAAGTTACTAGGGGAGTGTCTGGCTTCTCTACTGTCAATAAATTGCCCCTTTAGCGGCGAAAATGATAAGAACGACCACATCAAGTAAGTATTGGTCTCCCAGCCAAAGATTTCCTCTTAACTACATGCATGACATCCCTCCGGTTGTCACTTCCGGCTTTCTACCTATCGGGGTAGGAAACATGGAATATGTATATAACTACGGAGTAAGTCTTTATCAAATGACGAGCCAGAAGGGGGGCTGGCCATCTTATGTCTTCGTCTTGTATTACTTCCCTTGACAGTCTTAATAACAACTGTAAGGCCATCTTCTTGTCGCTCGACCGGGTCCTTCCTATGTACTCATACTCAAATCGACATGATCCTTGCTTAACTATGATACCCAGCTTTCGTCTTCGGTGTCTCCGGTCGCTGCCTTGATCTCATGACTTGTGGCTGAATCTCATCCCACTCGCTGCTGGCTTGCTGCCGGGTCTGGGACAGGGGTTTATTAACCCAACTCTACTCGCTACAGAGGACTCCTGCCGGCCACAAGTGTCGTTAACCCCATGCCGCATGCGACGGGTTCGTACACCGAACTGTCACAAGAGCATGTTACCCACGGCTATGAGAGGAAGAGTCAAACCAACACCTTGAAAGCAGACCTGACCTGGAAACTAATAACTAGTTATGGATGACCAGGTATTTGGCATAACAGCTCCCTCGGCTGTTTTCATTACATAAATGGCTATAATAATTGGCCAGGAGTAGAAGAGTTCCCCTCATCTACCACCTGGACCTTTTTTTTTTTTTTTTTTTTTTTTTAACCAGAAAACAGATACTTTTTCGAGGGTTAGATTCAGGACGAACGCAAGCTTAGATTTTGAACGCGTGGCTTTTTACCATTGCCATTAACCAAACATATTCATGATAATCATTCTTCGCTCTCATACATCATATCGTTAAGGTCATGTCAGGTCGTGTCCTCGGGTTCGTACATCGAAGAAAAAAGAGGGGGGGGGGGGGGGAAGATGAACAAATAAAAAGGATTATTTTCAATATTTCCCAAGAAGTCAAAAGGGAGAGGAAGTGGAAGAAAGTTGGGAAGGGTCAGGTTCAGGGGTGAAATGGAGAGCTTGAAGCTGCCGATGCGCGAAACAAGGATGAAGAGACAAGGCTAGAACGAACAGACAGCAACGCGCGGAAAGAGGAGTGGAGTTACTTGAGCTAATACACCGAAATGGGGAGAGAGACTCAGGGGAGATGAGGAGGGATGGGGAAGGGGTAGAGTTCAGACAAATGAAAGGTATGTTGCTGTCGAAGCGGTGGTTTGAGAGTGAGTGGACAAAGGGAAGTAGACGACGTCGTGGTCTGTATATAAAAGTTTGGATAAAATCTCTGGGGAGCTTGTTCGCGCAAACGGAGCGAAATATCAAAAAGGTCAAAAGGGGAAAGCGAAGTAAAAGAAAAAGGATAAAAAAAAAAAAAAAGAAATGAGTAAATGAACAAGTGTAAATGAGAAAGCATGGAATCCATCAAAAAACATTAACAAGAACCCGTAAAAAAACCCCTCCTCTCAAAAAATGCGGAAAAGGAAAGCAACAAGCAGCGAAAACAATTAGCTATGTGTGAATGCGGGTATGAAACGGTGAATGCCTCGCGGCTGGTCTCTGGAGGGAGAGACTCTGGTCCCCCTCGACAAGGTAATAATGGTAGGAATATTTTCTGCCATCCGTCCGATCCACAGACGGCCCATAAGAATGAGAAAAGATGCATAACTCGCGAGGGAAGAAATAAAACATGGCGCATAGAACCTTCATCCAAAAGAAAAAATGCAAGACGTAGATGCGATTGGAGAGAACAAACGAAATAGGCGATGGATAAATCCATTATGGGCCGCGTAGAGCGATAGGGTCAGCAGTGCGACGAGGAAGTATCACCTACTGGCCGAAAATTCATTGCACTGGTAACGTTGATATTCCGTATTGTATACCGTAGGCTTGCTCAAGTATTTGTCGGTTGAAGGAAGATTTGCTGAAAAGAAATCAACAGGCGGCGGACTCCCTGCCAGGCTCCTCGGCCTTGACAGTCTTTCCAGCACACTCTCTCACCATGTTGTTGAAGTCCTGTAATACCTTCTGGGGGACGCGGTCCCACATTAGTGATCGCGAGTAGATGTCTGGGTTTCCATTTCCCTTGAAAGCGGCACGGTTCTGAAGCCCATTATTGCGCATAGCTGCGTAGGCCTGCTGCAGGTTCGATGGAGGAGCAACGTGGTCCTCGCCCATTTCGTCATCACCTAGAGTAGTGAGTGCTTGGTATTGCTTGGTAGTCATGGCAAAGGCCTGGGCCTCTTCCTGTTCTTTTGACGGTGCAACGAGGTTGTTATGCAAAACATCAAGATTTGTAGCAGCACCGCCAGCAGGGCCGGAGGTGATCTGGGCCATTTCACTGTTGCTGATGGTGGTGGGTAACAAGGCCCTGGAGCTGGGCAAGGGACCAACAATGCTAGCCGAGCTCGCCTCAGGAGAGCCGGAGGCGAGAACTGCACGCAAGACGTTTGCTGACTCTGCGCGATATTCTTCGGACAGAGCGGGAATGGCGGGCTGCGACGTGGAGGTGCTATTGGAGGCAATAAAGGCACCGAAAAGTAGGCACATGTAGAAAGCATTCCAACTGAAAGCAGAGTCGGACTGGGTCAACGGCTTCTCTGCTTGTTTCTCCGTCTTCTTGGAGCTGAAGTCTAGAGTGAATGGATGTCGAGCAGGTATAGGCGTAGGACTGCGAGGCTGCGGGCGCTGTTCGGTGTCGAGACTGAACTCATCCGATAGGGAGAATGACTCCCATGAAGGGTTGTCCATGTTGAGACCGCCATAGTCGGAAAAGTCGTTGCGAACCGCAGAGCCAGGGTCAGAGGAGTTACTAGAGTTCATCTCTATCCGCTCCAAATGTTCTCGAAGAATAGTGTTCTTCTTGCGGAGCTCGCCTGTCTCAAGGGTGTGCTTGCGGATCAACTCTTCCTTTTCCATGTGGAGCTGTTCAACAAACTGGTGCAACTGTTGCTGGCGCTCGAGCATTTCGTTCTTTTCCCTGATGAGTTCTGCCTCTCGAAGCTTCATCTCCTGGAGTGCCTCCTGGAGCTCATTAATGTGAGTTGAAGATCTTCGTTTGTCCTCCTCCAGCTGTTCGGTGTGAACCTTCTTCCGCTGGCGAGAGTCAAGGCTAGAAAATATTAGTAAGAGTAATTCATGCACCTATAGGGAGGGTAGTACTTACGCTGCCTGCCTGTTCCTAAGAAGACGTTTCTGCTGCTTGAGTTCCTTTATCTCGTCTTCGTCGTTTGACTGGCTGATCAGGAGATCAATATTACTCAGCGTCCGCTCGGCAGGGATATCGAAACGGGCGTTCTTCTTGCGAATTCCGTCTCGTCGGATGGTAAGACTGGCTGCGCTGTTTCGATATCCACCAGATGTTCTGACAGGTCGTGACTGGACTTCCGGCACTTCAGATGAGCCTGATACCCAGCCTTGGCTAGATTGCGGAGACATGGGAATAGAATTGGGAGCCGCGAAGGGCGGAGAGGCTCTGAATTGCATCTGCTGATACGACATTGGCTGTACCTGGCCAACGGCGCCACCGGTAAAGGGGTTGGCAACGGCGCCATCGAACTCTTGGGGGAAGTTCTCGTAGATTGGTGTAGGGGTACAAGAGCCGGATTCATTAGATACCGGCCAAATCGGTTGTTGCTGCTGGTGGTGCTGGTGGTGTGGATGTTGTTGCTGGGCGAAGGCTCCTGTGGGTGCATCTAGTCGCACAAAGGGATTGCTGACAGGCTCGAAGAGTGGTGTCGATAGTTGTGATAGATGCCGTGACTGTGCGTCGGTCTGGTGCTGAGCCATATCCGACCATACCGACTCTCTCCGCGAGAACTCGTCGGTGGCCTGGTCAAAGGACGTCCGCCGTGAGCTGTCCATCGACATATCTTGAGCACTGGTGTCGAGGATCTTGTCGTCTAGTACACTCATCTCCTCATCTCTGGCGAACATGGGCTTTGTGTCGAGGTTTGGAGGAGGCTGGAAGAAGTCAAAGGCCGGCGACGGAAGAGAAAATCTCGCCATCTTGGGGCGTGTGTATATCGGTTGGTGTTGTAAAAAAAAAAAAAAAAAAGACGCACTGGAGGCGGGAATGTCGTCAAGTCCCGCCGTACACAGTCGAAGAAATGAATAAAATCAAAATATCGAAAAAACAAAAAGGCACACTATGCAAGAATCAAGGGGGTCGTGGTCGTTAAATCGTCTCGTCGTAGAATAAAGTGTTCAAGCGTGATGGATGGCAGCGTTCGTTGTAGGAGGAAGGAGCAGAAGCGGAAGAAGATATCCTGCCTTGGTTGCGGGAAGAAGCGGTGTGTGTGATGGTTACGGTTGGCTCCCTTCGTCTTTTTTTTTTTCCCTCTGTGGACGGGCCAAAGAAAAAAAAAGATGGCGCGCGCAAGAAGTGGGCAAGGGAAGAGAAGAAGAAGAGAAGAAGAAACGATAGAACACTGTGCAACGTGCCTGGGAGAGAGGGGGGAGGGACGTTGATGCGGGGGGGATGGAAGAGTAAGAAGCGTTAGACGGGGATCTCGTTGCTTCTGCTGCTTTTCTCCTGCTCGTGTTGAGGTCAAGAGACACTATGGTGACGGCGGGTGGGTGGTGCTTGTTTAGTGATGGCTTGATATCTAGCAGAGATCATCTGCTCAGGGCAGCGGGGGCAGTTAAGATATATCTTTTGATCCGACTCTGTCGGTATCTTGTGAGTGTGAAGAAGGGTCAGACGAAGGCCGTCGTCCTTTAATACGGCCGTCGCGGTCACTCGTGGGTGCTGCGCAAGCCGTCTGGGCTGCCCTATCAACTCTCGACCCTCCCTGACGATGGAGATGCGATCGAGGCGTTCGAGCAATGATATCCCGACCCTTGACTAAGGTAACGAAGGTGGTGGTGAACGGGGGGGAAAAGGTTTCGTGCAAGAGAGCCACCTTCGTACCCGTCGACAACAGGAGCAGATCGAAAAAAAAATGTTGCCCAGCGGTAATGATAATAATCTGGCTGTTTGATTCTGTACCCTTTGGTAAGTTACAGCAACATCAAGCTGGAGGGTGTGGTGCGTCCGTGTGTCGGATGGGCGGTTTGATCCAGTCGCTGCGCTGCTTCCCATGTCCCTTGCGGGTGCCTGGAGCTCGATGTACGGTTCCCCGTCCACTGGACAAGCGTATATTCCCTTTTCTTGTCAGGCCAAAGATGCCATCTCTCGATTGAGGAATGCAAAATACATGGGCAAGACGGAAAAAGGAAAGAAAGAGCTCAAGCATGTTCCTCGATCTCATCCATCGTCATTTCTCTGGCTCTGGCGGCGACGGGCACGCTTGGGGATTGTCGACTGACGCCTAAATTGTACGGGGATGCACCCTCACCGGCAGTCCGTTGCGAATCCATCCTGGTTCCAGATCGACCAGCCATCGTTCCCTCGCCGGAAGTCTAAAAAGTAAGGCGACGAAACAGCGGCCTGCGTTAGCTTTGCGAGCGACTGTCATTGGATGCCTCTTATTGGGGTTGTCTTTTGGGGTTTTGGGCATACTTGCAGCTCTAGCTCCTGTCCTCTTTTTTATTTTCTATTTTTTTTATGTTCCCTGTATGGAGTGGACATAGATATTTGATCTTTTCTTTTGCGCCTCTGAATTTTGAATATTTTTTAAACTTCGACGTTTCTGCTCTGCCTGGGAGGAAGTCGAACCACACAGGTGGAATTCCGAGATAGTCGCCTGGCTTGTGCTGTTAAAAAAAGGCGATATAGTTACCGATCATGTCTGGAGATATTCGTTCGATACCTGTGAAGAACTCGGTCGAATAGACTGAGTCTACCCAGAGTCGGAGGATGGGGAAGGGATCTTATGTTGTCCGGTATCGCTCATCTTGGAACAGCTTTGGTGTCTTCTTGTCGAGTCCCTCGAGAGCATCAGCCCCTTCTGACACACGGCTCCTGTCTCAGAGAACAGGGGGGCCGAGTATACTAACTCCGCCTGGACTCAGCGGACATTCTCAGCCAAACGACTTATGGCTCCCAAGCAACTTCTCAAGCCGCTTCTCTCAGCGGAAGAGTTAAATTATATCGACTGGTTGAGAGCTTCTGTTTTCTGCTACCCCTTGGGCCGCTGTTCCTGCTCAATAATTACTTTCTTCCCAGAAGGAATGCGCTGCAAGCTACAGCCACAGACCACTCTCTACCATGGATCAGGGCCGGGGGAAATGTGGGCACAGAGCCTTGTGCACTCTGTTGATACATTTGAGTCCAGGAGGTTTCTTCTTTTCGCAATAATAACTTGTTCACCTCACGTTCATCGTATGGACGGTGGCGTTTCGCCTCGTCGCAACGTTGACTTCTTCATTTACCGCCGCCTAGGGTTACTTTACGTCGTAAGGCCCTTGCATTTGCTGACCAAATGAGCTACGCCGCACATCCCTAGGGTCACAGTTAGCATTATTTATCGAGTTCTGGGTACAGATACTCCTGTACGACTGCACAAAACCATCCCACATGCTGTGAAACTTACGTCGGCATTGCAACGGTCTTCCGCCCCTCCCGCGTACATACATATCCACAAAGACGGGGAGACAGGACAGTCATTACTTCTGTGTGTTCTGAAGATCTGTGCTCCACAAGTACTGCACGTTATGGGAATATATGGTCACTGCTTTTTAGGTTCCTTACCCTTCCTTCTTGTTATCAACGTGAGAAAAGAGGTCCATTCTTCCAGAAACTGAAAACGTTAGTATCGTACGATCAATTTTGCTTGAGTCCCAAGAATTAAGGAGCGGTTATAAAATGAAGGGTGAACAAGGAGGGCTAGAACCATCTATATCGGCCGGTGCATTTTTCACACTTGAGATTGCCCTGGTCTTGGTCTGCCAGGATGCGCGCGGCCTGCTTAAAGGTGTGTTTAAATCGGTTTTGTGCCCCTCGTCACATTATTACTCCTCAAGTAACCCGTAACGAAAAGGCGGATTGGCGGGACAAGCAATATTGAAGCCCATTTCCATCTATGCAACTAACTCTGAGCCAATCGTATCACCCGCTCTCACCGCCTAAAACGGGTAAAGGGTGAAAAAGCAGGCAAGTTTTCCTGTACCAGGAGGATGGATATCTCTTTTATTCTCCTACCGGATGGTCGTTTCTCAGATCAAGCAACCGCTTGTGTGGGTTGCAGCCTGAGCGCCTCACATTTCGGACATTAATAGGTTCAAGCGTGCAGCTGAAAGCCTTCCTTGCGCTCCCTGGACTTTTACTGGTGCCGATGCTTCTTATGCCCTGAATATACATGTATCTATATACATGTGACCTTCGGCTTTACCTTAGCCTGGTTTAATTGAGTCAGCTTAGCCCCAGGACCCAAGATGAGCTGCCCTTTGATTGACAGTTGAAATTATATGTTGTCGGTTCATAAGGTTCTCTGAACGAGCTAACACGAGGCTATACACAGCGGGCCTGTACTCGTAAGTAAATTTTTTGTTCCACCGTGTAAAAGATATCCGTAATATTCCTGAGCTTTGACGAAGACAACATGGAGAATTCTTGAGATTTCTAGGTCTGCATTGCCATGATACAAGAGTGGATATTGCAACTGAGATCGAAATCGATAAGCCATCAGAAAATTCCTTAGATTAGGTTGTCTCTAGGTTATATGCTAGTGCCTTGCGCAGCAAGCATAGTTGGCAGGAGTTTTTCGCTGCTCCACGGTGAAAATAGTGTACGGGCGTTATCTGAGGGTTCTCTCACATGATTCCTGGGCAAAGCGGGATGAACCTAGTTGTCTTTTTTTTTTTTTTTTTTTTTTTTTTTTTTTTTTTTTTTTTTTTTTTAATCCTGAGAGTATTGGAGGTGTAGAAATTAATAAAGGCAGGCGGGGGCCTGGGGTATATGGTATCGGAAGTCGGTGATAATAGTAGGAAGCTGAGATAAAACCTCAGTGAATATTATGGGGTATATGCTTCTTTCTATAAACGCGCTTCGGGGATGAAGAAAGGGTCAATATGGGTTATACTGGAATTGCCCCTCTCGTGGATGAACTGTTCTGTAATTTTACTGAAATCTCAAAAGGAATCCCGATTTGTCTCAGATCAACACGTTGGTGGCTGAAGTTTATCGATCTTTCATGAAATCTGCCCCAGTATTTTTATGGGAGAGGAAATTCCAGAGTAGCGGTGGTGAGGGGCAAGGATGAACAAAATGGATAAGTGGCTCGTCCTGAAATTGCGCCACGCTTCGCGTAGCTTCAGGTACGTAACCACATCCGCTACTGTTGGAGCGGTGTTTAGTGGCGAATCCGGACAGGTTTATGCAATGATCATATATGATTCCGTTGCGACGAGGAAATCGTCAAAAGAAAAGTGCATGCGGGGCGGAACGGACTAGCAGCTCTCTAGTTAGATAGCAACTGTCATCTCCGTGTCTGCAAACACGGGCGTGAAAGGAGGAGGTCCACCGGGCATGTGTACGGTGGACGTTGGGATATCTGATATCCGAAATAAAAAAGACGACTGGACGCGGTCAAAATAGTACTGATTATATAATCTATAGCAACTATAACCATTAGTTATAAATAGAAATAAGATTACATAATATGATGGCTTCGGTGCCAACCAATAAAATATTTCGAAGCGCAACTTCGAAGAAAACAATGGGTGTGGTTTGTTCTTGACCTAACCGCCCTCCAGAGCCTGCATCTTTCATGCATCACATTTCAGGCACAACAGCAGCTGGCAAATGAGAAGCTGAAACTCGATCTCAGACCACTCGTGCTCAAACTGAGACTGTCTTGCTCGTATCGAGTTGCGTCCCTTGCCATCCACCTGATCGAAACGCGCCCCTCAATTTACCCAATTAAAGACCAACCACCATTCCTCACCTCTGCTACTTGCGAACATCAACCCGGAAAACCTAAAAGTTTTGGCTCCGGTGATGCTCTTCAAGCTACGCGTGGGTTGGCTGAAGGTCCACTCATTTTTCAAGGCAATACCCCTCGCTTTACACTCTGGATGATTGGCTTAAAGCATTATTCTTGTCTTTCCATTCAATAGTGATGATTATACGGTCCTCCTGAACCTCTACCAATTCCACCTTGAAAGAGGATATCAAATCATCCAGAAAGATCCCCCTGAGACATTTCACATATTAAACTTTAAAGATTATCTAGCCTGATAATCACCCAGCCATCCTCCCAAAATACGGTAATCTCCCTTGAGGCATATCCTAGGCCATGATGGAGATTGAAATTCCCTTTTCTTAACTCCTATAAGACACTTATCGGCCGTGATATGTGGGGTTCATCTCTTATACTGGAATATGGAACCCAGAGACAGCTGCGCCTCCGCTTGCCTAGCTCCAGCCTTGCATTTCGACCTAGATCCAACGAGGAGATACACTGAATGACTCATAATCTGAACCAGTAATAACTGAGGAGTGTGGAATGTATTGCCCCATTTATGCTCGATTTTATGAAGTATTCATCCCTGTCATATGTGCTCGCCTTATATCATGCAGATTCAACACTTGAGCGAGCATTTTCAGGGCGGCTGCTTCCAGTCACTGCTCCTTTTCTGCACGTTTTCTTCAATTGTAAATGAAGATTTGTTGCCTCATCATCAAGATTATTCATTGCTTCTTTGGGCCCAATATACAATTGGCCCTTCCACATTCAGAAGGAAGAAAATGCTGAATGTTCAAAGTCAAACAGAATCTTTTGATAGCGGATACGTACATTCTTGCAGGAGAGAGTTATATCTGGCTCCCTTGCGCTGAGAATGGGTAATTTTACACCAGAATGCGCCCGACATCGGTTCCACTATGCACTATCCCCTAGAGCACAATAAAAAAAAAAAAAAAAAAAAAAAAAAAGAAATATTTCCCCATACGCCCCGGCAAATACACAATACCGGTTATATATTGACTTGAGGGGCCAGGAAACGTCATGGTGCATTTTAGAATTTCCCTCCTTCCACAGAGGAAATTCTGCATATGAGGATTTGTACAATGCATGGCAGCCCTGTTGGTAGATGTGCCATGTGAATTCTTAACGATGAGTCCAATGATTCTGTCTCTGCTGAATTTATCTCTATGACCACGAGCCCTTGCAATAATAAATTACCATATGGACTGTCTATGCTTGCTGGCAGATAAACCCGTCCGAGAAGCTTGGGTACCCGACGCATAAGACTCGCCAACCCACTTTGGTATTCGTCTCCCACATCTTATCCATGCAGCGCGCCTGTTTTGACAAAAAATTCACGGGGAATTGCTCCATCTAGCTAACCCCGAGGTGTGAGTATGAACTTGAAACATATGCTTGGTGAGTTGTCCGCTGGGTATATTTCTAGAAGTATTGGTAGAGCCCCGCCAGCTCATAAAAACATATGCTGGATTACGAGCTAGAAGAAAGACGTGGATATTACGGAGCGTGAACGGCATGGTTGATTTCCTATTATAGGTGTAAAATAATTAAAAAAGAAAACTGTTGACGCCCAAACGCCCGAAGGCAACTTATCCACCCAATATTTTTTTAGTACAAATGAGTAACAGTACAAAGAGGTATCATAGAAGCTATCTTAGTTCACTGTTGACCTTTGAGGCCCAAAAAAAGTAAGAGATTCTCCATCCAAAGATGGACAGATATCTCAGGTACACGAGGAAAGTTTCGGACTCAGAGGGGTAAAGATGCCCTCGTTATGAAACAAGTTGAAGCTTGTTGCCCAATTACTGACCGGCATTGGGATTAAGAGAACAATTGACTCTTACTCACACTAAGAGAATCCAATGAAATCTAGCTGCTGTGAAGCATCCCCACCATCGGTGCCTTGAACGATCTCTTCTGGTTCCTCCAAGTCATCGGAATCGACATCGTCAGAGTCAATCTCTTCAAACACCTCGTCATCGCTCGAGACATCCTCTTCAGAGTCTCCTTCAGCAGATGGATCTACCTTGTTAGCGGTAAACTTGCGAATTTGACCAGCCCTGTCAACATGAGGAAGGGGACATTTCTTATTGCCACAATTCCCGGTGTTAGCATAGTCAGGGCATTCATGGACGTGTCGCCCTTCACAACTGGCTCCTTTACTGCAATATCCTAAAATAGCAAAATCACGACAGACTGGAGCACCTGGCGTTATATGAACATGGGTATATCGGCAAGAGGGATTCGTGCATCGACCACGAAGGAAATGAAGACAAGCTGGGGACCTTTCAGGGCATGGATCATGTGAAAGATCACAGGCCACACCTGCATCACATTTACCTGTCTGTAGGAAGTCTTTGCAGATGGCGACTTTGTTCGGATCATGGACATAAGGGCAAGTTGGGCCCTTGAAACAAGTACCTATAATTCAGGTGAAGAAGTTGTTAGTACTCACAAACGATATGCTCGTCTACCCAACAAAGATGCGTTCATATCTAATCGGCTTGGGTGCCGTCGATGCCGATGGAATAAAATCTGCGGAAGGAGAGACTGGTACCCGTCGATGTAAACCTCTTGCATAGCTCGTTTCTCTTTTTCACTTTTTCGGGTTTTCTTTAATGTTGTGAGCCAAAATGGTCGAGAGAAGAATTAAAAACAGATAACTTTTTTAAGATAACCTGTGAAGGGAAAAAAAGACAAGAAATTGCGTACTTCTTTGAAACGACAGCACCTAAACGGTGTAGATTTCCCCGTTTGCTTCTAACAAACGTAACACCTCCGACCTTCACTCGTTTGGGGGTAACATTGGCCTTCAAAGGGTCATCTATAAACCATAAGCTGATCCTCGAACTTTTAATAGTGATCAAAAGCATATCCTCACTTGAAAGAGAGATGAGTTTGCTGCCACCTTGCGCAACTTGGAATGGTATATCCCCGACATATATGGTATAAGCCCTTCCGTCAGGCTGAGCTTCGCTTCTGTTGCTCTCGGAGAAACGTGAAGCAGACTGAGCATGCCGTAAAACCATCGACTCTTCTCGCGCAGCTTTCTTTTGAGCCTTCAGTCTCCGAGTCTCTGCTATTGCTTTGTTTCTGGCCTGCGTCTCCTGGTCAAAAATTGATGAGTTTATTAGCTGCATGTGGCGGTCTCTCTTCGCTATCCACGAGTTCTTTATGCCAGGCTTGGAATCGAGGACTTCATTGCTTGGTGTGGACGACGAGGCTCCTGTGCTCGCCGCGTCCACCGGAGCGTTTTGGTTGTTAAGCACAAGTGTCCGGTTCCTATGCGGACCCGCCGAAGCCCTTAATGCGCCCCTTCCTCTTCCACGATATGGCCTCCAACCACCGCGCGAATGTCGAGTATACTGTGAGCCCGAATATGTACCGCGCGTCGCAGGGTGAGACTGGTTTTTATGTTGGTTGATTTGGCCTGGTTGACTTAGTTACTTCCTGTTCAGACGCTGAGACAAGTAGAGCAAGAAAAAACCTACCAGCTAACTGGCCGATCTTAGCCAGAAGCTCCTCTTCTTCGGTCATGAAAATATCACCAGCAAGAAATAACTAAACCAGATATGAAGCTATGCTCTATACTAGAAAAAAGCAGTGATGATGATAGGGGTAAAGTAGTACGATGTTGTGAAGCTCTTTGGAGCGCGCTGCCGGGCCTTTATCTAATCATCGGATTTTACTTATTCCTTTCACAAAAGTTTAATTTGCTGCTACCTACCAATCAGATAGACGGCCCTTCAGGCAGGCAGAAGGTCCAAAGAACACGGTCTTAACCAATTAGTTAACATAAATATGCTTCATGTATTGTCATTTATAATACAGAAATGGTAGATGATGTGAAAGGCCTATCAGTCTGTTGGAGTAAGCACAACTAGTAGTAAGACCGTAATACCATCACACATTTTCAAACTTCACATTGTCATCTTCATCAGCATCGGTCCCTCTACCAGATGCAGTGGGCTCTCCTTCTGACCCTTCATCAAAGCTGTACCCGGCTGTTGGGGGTAATTCTTCCTTGGCGTCCCTATATGCGATGGCATCTGCATAATTACTTTCCCTTGCCTCGGGCTTCAACTCCCAAGTCATGGCGAAGTCGCCGCTTTTAACCAGATGTGCCACAATCTCCAGGGTTTGTTTGAGATACACTTCTGGTTGCTGTAGCTCGGCCTTAAGCGCCTTGAAGGGCCAATACTTGTGTCTCCGGAAACAAGCGTAGATAAGGTCCAGAAGCTCGTTCTGGGGCATACGGGCAGTTTTGTTTTCCTGAGCGCGCACTTTTGCCGGTTTCGCAATTTGCTGTAGAGGGTCAGACAAAACCCAACCACTGGAAAGGACGTAACTGGACTTACAATGAAATTGGACTTGTCGGCAGCAGCAACTGTCTTCGGTTGGAGCATCTTTCCGGGTACTTTCTCGATAAACTTGGTTTCTCGTTTGGGTTTGAGAGATTCCAATGCTCGCTCTTCTGCTAGTCTTTGGTATTCTTCATTTTCAACAGGAAGACAGTTGAATTCATCGTGAACTCGAGCAGTGATAGCCGTTTGTCCTGAGAGAAAGAGTAAGCTTCGTTCATAGCAAATATCCAGTCTGTCTTGGACATACTCGGTACCGTCTTCCTGACATAGGGCTCCCACTTCTTTTTCCGCTCTTTCTTCTTTGCATCACGTTTTGTCTGCTCGTAAAGATACGATCGGCCGTACGGCTGATTTTCATTGTAAAACCGATTCATCTTATCCTTATATCCTGGGAGATCCTTCTCCGTAAAGACAAATGTGTTCTGCACTGCGTATGCTGATCGATCTGCGTTCACATTCTGTCGTCTTAGGTTGTAGTCTTTCGGCACGCCTTTATTCTGAGGTATATCAAGTAATCGCAAGCTTATCTAAATGAAGTATGTCAGCGTCACTGTGTATGTATGTAGACTATCGCATATGAAGAGGCAACTGGTAAAGATACTCTTTTGATATCTGTCGGGTCTCCTTCAACTCTGACTGTGCCGATCTGGATTTCCTCATCATCATCGAGTTTGGACCACTGTTCCCACAAAGTCCTAGGTATCCGCGTCAACCAGACATTCTGGAAAGCGTTTGTGAAATCCAGGTCTCCGGTATCTTCATAGATGTCCTCGTCCGACATGTTTGTGTCCTTCGTGTCAGGCTCTTCCTTGATCCCTGGATTGGCAAGGGGTTCGGCCTTAATCTGCCCTGCGTTCAAGCTGGCCATATTCATATAACTGCGGTTTTGGCTGTGTTGTTGTAGCGCTTGTAACAGAAAGTGGAATGAATGAATAAATAGTTGAATGAAGTGTTGCTCAGTTGCGAAGCTTTCGTTCACTTCGATGTATGAGGTCAGAGACTTGATGACAAAGCGCGCGCCAATCTCCATCTTGATCTAAGAGCTTCACTCTCTTATCTTTATTTCGACCTTGGAGTTTACACTCAACATTTTCCGTCCTAATAGACCTATGCTCTCCCGTTTCTTTTACCTTCTAGCTTCTAGGTCATTTAACTAGCAATAAAGATGGAATCCCTCAACCGCGACCCCACAGTTGACTCCGAGTTTGCCAATGAATTTGCGGAAATCGAATCAACACATGATCAGCGAGCCAAAGCACAGCTTTACAGCGAGCTACTCACCAAAATAATCAACAAACCTTCTAGTTCTCTTGCACGAGACCTTACCCTCTTCTTTGGGGCTATTTTTGGCAGTGAAATAAGTGTCATTGCAACCCGGCCTCTCCTTGATAGGTTCATTAGCTCCCTTAAGCCTCTCCCCGCAAATATTAGGATACAAGTCGGACTACCTGCTATCACTGTCCTTCAGACGCGCGCAACTTCAGTTGAAGAGCAAGATGCACTCTTGCGTGAGACACTTGCAGATGCATACGAGGAAGTGGAAGAATACTCCGACGCTGCAAGAGTGCTGCAGGGAATTCATCTGGACAGCTCGCAGCGCCATATAAGCGATGAAGAAAAAATTCGTATGTGGATTAGGATAATACGTTTATACTTAGAAGACGACGACGCGGGTGGCGCTGAAATGTTTCTAAACAAAATAAAAAACCTACCAACCAAAACCGAGGACCCAGCTCTACAGTTACATTTCCAATTATCCCAGGCCAGAATCCTTGATGCACGACAACGGTTTCTTGAGGCCAGCCAGGAATATCTTGCTGTTAGCTTAGCTAGCGGTGTAGATGAAGAAGATCGGTTGCAAGCTCTTTCTGCGGCAATCAGATGCGTGGTTTTAGCTCCTGCCGGTCCCCAGAGATCACGAGCATTGTCCAGGTTATATAAAGATGACCGGTCTTCTTCTCTGGAAGAATATAGTATCTTGGAGAAGATATTCCGTGACCAGTTGTTGACAGAAGATGAAGTTACCAATTTTGCTTCTGGCTTAGTTCCCCACCAACTGGCACAGACAGCCGACGGATTGACAGTTCTAGATAAGGCAGTTATCGAACACAACCTGCTAGCCGCCTCTAGGCTATACGAGAACATCCAAGTAGATGATCTAGGCTTGATTCTAGGTCTTAAAGCATCCGGCGAGATGACTGCTGGCGAGAAGGCAGAGGCCTACGCTGCCAGAATGTTGGAACAGGGTCGGCTGAAGGGGAGTATTGACCAAATTGAGGGCGTAATCAGCTTCGACTCTGAGATATATGGAGATGGGATGACTGACCGTAGTCTGAGATACTGGGATGCAGGGGTTCAACATCTTGCTCAGGATGTGGAAAATGTAGCAGCGGCTATCATGGACGAGTTTCCAGTAAGTTATGTCACTCCATCTTTCAAATGACTGATGTTGACTTGCATCTAAGGAATTTTCTACTACTCAAATGGTGCATTAGCCTATTATCATAGCTCAAAAAATACTACTATAAATAGAGAGTATTTATACGATTAATAAACTTCTAATCGTTTGATTTGGTAGAATATGACTTCCACTCCTGCACTGCACATGCCTCCTACGGTCTATCTACTGGTAGCTAAGTGTTCTACCACTAATTATACTAGAATAGATTCAAAAGTTTGGCCAAACTACAAAAATATTAAGATAAAATAAGTGATGCTATCGTATTGGTCTAGCGCGAATTCGTAATTTAGCTGTTTACTTAACTAGCACAAACATGCAACGTATTCTAATTGATTATCTTTATTTCTGGTTTCCTTATTTCTCAGAGCATCATCGGTTTCACTTCGTTGAAAGGGTAAACAGAGCCACAACATAGGCACATTGTGTCTCCTGCATTAGATAGCGGAATAAGAGTGTGTCATGAAGATTTTGGGCGGCTTGCTAATATAATATGGGTCCTATACTTCAGCCAAGTAAGGGGTTTAAAACTGCCATTGATTTATCCACATGGCCATCAAATTTGCTGAAATTGGCCCCATTGATTGCATGGTTTTGCTTGCCTCTCTGGCCCTCCTCACGCAGATTGGCACAGACAGAGCACCCTCCCCCTCTACCAAGCTTTTGTAGAATGGGAGTAGCTTTAACGCGGGTTTCTCCAACATATCCTCATCTGAGGGCTTCTGAATCTTCTCCAGCTCTTCTATCCACTCTTTCATAGAAACTCGCTGAACTGCATAACGTTCGTGAAGAGGTGTCAATAGAGATTCCCATGGAGTGGTCAGTGGGTTGACCAAGTGGAAGACGGAGCACCGGGACTCAGCCTCTGTCATTCGACGAGATTCAATAATCTCTATGATTATAGTAGCAAGAGTATCCTATTCCAGTTTACGGTTAGCTAATTTTTCATGAAGTAGGTAGCTGGAAAGATAACGATACATACCACGGGGATCCAATCTACAGGCATTGATCCCAAAGTTTTGGGGATCTTTGCGATAGATTTCGACGTTAAAACAATGGATGGTAGCCATTCTGTTGAATTCCAGGCACCTTCCTCAGTGGTTGGGCCTGCAATCTGGCCTAGACGAAGAATAGTTGTTGGAACACCAGCTCGAGATGCTGCGTGACAGATACGTTCACAGACATGCTTAGCTTGTCCATATCCTTGATTCAGCGTTACTTCGCAATTGTCAAACAATTCCTCGGGTACCGACGGCCCATCAGCAAGTGTCCAACCTCCAATTGCTCCAATTGAGGAGTTGAAATAGAAATGAGCGCGGCGTACGCTCTGCAAGCTGAAGTCAATGAGCCGGCGAACACTTTGTATTTGATCCTCAAACGAATGCAGGGAAATATTGAAGTCCATTCTCCAGGAATTGTGGATAACCGTATCTACCGTGTAGATGAGTTCGTCGTATTTCTCCTTTTCCAGACCAAGTCGCTCTTTGCTTAGTGAAGCAGTAAGAAATTCGGCCTTTTCCAGGAGTTCAGTTTTGAGTCCCTTGTGGTCAAAGCTCTTAGTTTGCCGTTCCTCCACGTTTGATCTGTTCAGACAGTATACTTTGGCGACACTGTTATCGCTGAGAAGACGATGAAGCAGATAAGTACCAAGAGAGCCTGTGGATCCAGTCAATATCACGGAATGGGTCTTGGTGGCTTCGAGGTCTGGGAGACCAGCTGTATACTTGCTAAGAAGCAAGTTGACATTTTCTGAGCGACAAATGCCATTGCTTTCGACGCCATTTAGGAGCGCAAATAAAAAGTTGGACAGCTTTCCAACAGTGGGATGTTCATATATCATCTGAGGCGTTAAGGTAGTGAACCCTGTTCTATTGAGAACGATACTCAGCTGAAAGGTTTGCAAGGAATCAAATCCCACGCTGTAAAGATCTGTCTCATCCGCAATTGTGGGTAGGCCAATAGAGTCGCATATAATCTCCCGCACTGATTCCATGACACTGCCTAGATCAGCCGACTTATGGAACGCATAGTCAAACGCTTGATCTGCCGGATTCGTGTACAGCTTATCAATTTCTTCCTTGTAGTTATCGTTTACAAGGCGCCTCTGCGTACTTCCCTTTGGCGTGGTGCTGAAAGGTTTGCTGTGAGATGCTAGGCCAATCCTGTTCTTCATAACCCGTCCATAAGCTGGACTAATGTTGTTTGCTTCTCGTACCGTAGGCCAGATTTCATCAACAAATTGGTTTTTGGAGCCGCTTTCATCCCAAAGATTCCAGTTAGGTTCCACTAATAACGCTGTTTGGAACCTTGCTAATCCAATCACAACAGCGCGTGAAACTAGCGGATGGCCCTCGATAATTTTCTCCATGGTAACAGGGTTGAATTTCTGGCCGTTGCTAAGTACGATCACATCATCAATTCGACCCTGAAATTTCCAGAGCCTCGGTTTTGTTGGATGTGGAGTGTAAACATCCTTTGTGTGATATTCATCTAGTTCAGGGAAAGTATTAAAAATGGGCTGGAGGTCCGGCTTCTCATTTCTGAGTATGACCATTTCAGACCTACCATCATCCATTGGTTCCATTTTAATCCCGAATGATGGGCTCCACTCAAAGTAAGACCAGTCCTCCTTTTCCTGGGGAACCAAAGACAAAACAAATCCGGCTTCGGTCATCCCAATAAAGTTGATTAGTTTGGTTCGCTGGCAGATCTTATTCCCAATTTCGGATGCAAGCGGACCACCCCCATAGTATACGTGCCTTAGAGTTGAAAGTGCTTCCATAGCTTTAGGAGACGTAGACATATCCTCGAGAATGCAGGGGGCAACTAGTGCAGCGGTTGGCTTGAGGGAATCAATCACCGAAGATAAAAACTCGTTGGACACAGGCCGATCAGGTAAGATAACACATGGTATTCTGTGAAATGCAGCCATTACAAATACCGTGAAGCCCATCAAATGGAAGAAAGGAGTTGTAGCCAAGATGAGATCACTTGGTGTAAGCCGATCTGGAACACCCGCTGTCCTGTCTGGCGGTATAGGCACGTAAGCACCATGGTCTAGAGCGGCAAAGAAACCGTAAGTGAGCCGTATTGGCTTCGGGAAACCTTCATATACATTTGTTAGAATGCTAGAAGCCGCCGATATATTGTCATAAGCAATGCTTACCAGTTGTACCTGAACTATGTCCAATAAATGCTACTTCGTTTTTGACATTGTCGAATTTCTTTGAGAATGGGTATGGACTGGAGTTGCCTTCAAACATCTCATACAGAGAAGGAATTTGGACACTTTGCAATCCCAGGAAGAGCTCCTGTATCTTGTCCACCGTCTGTTTCCGCTCAACACTATAAGCAACTCTCGTGCAACCTGTCATCTCAAGAAGGCAAACTTGAGCTGCTTGAGAGTTCCGAATAGATGTTAGTTGCGGCTAGAATAACGTTAGAACTATTGATACCGTTGGATTAATACTTCCAGTTGTCACTTGCCTGATACCCAGTCTTATTACAGGCCATAACCATAATTAGGTAGCGGATATCGTGTGCTCCAAGATAGGCTAGTGTCACTGGCGAGGACGTACTACCAAAAGTTTCCTCTATCCACCAACACATGTAATTTACCGCATGGGCAAGCCGTTCAAATGTGAGGTCGGAAAAACCATCGGGACAGTCGGGGCCCTTTGGAATAATGCAAAAGCGTCTGTTTGGATCCAACTCAGCAACATGATCAATGGCCTGGGCCATGAATCTTCGGCCAATTGATTCAACTTTCTCAAGTGCCATGTTTGGGTATCACGAAAGTAAGCAGTCAATTACTTGCTTGGGGGGGCCTCAGGTGTTTATGGTAACAGATCTTATTAAATTTATCAGAAAAAATTTTCACCTATATTAATGAAAAGGGGAAGAACTCTTTAAGAGTTTTAGACAGAAATCCACCTTGCCAAAAGGGATTACATCTGATTCCAAAATCACTCTATATCCTCGGGCAACGTCAGCTCTGTTACAGAGTATGTAGATAGATATTTTGTACCCGATCTCCGAGTCTATGTATACGCAATCGCAAAAAAAAAAAAAAAATTACCTTTTGCCGTCCATTTGAACCGTGATCAGCCTTCCTATGGGCACAAGAAGAAAGGGGCCGCTAGCGGGTGGACAGCATTGATTACCCGCATTTCTTCAATGCAGATCACTGAGGTATTCCCAAGCCATGCAAGTTCATGCCACTGTTTTCCGATTGGTGCAGCCGCCTAGCATGAAGAACATACTCCGTACTTGCTATCACATCGCCACAGTGCCATGATGTCAGCTGTTTGGGCGTGTCTCTTTCCCCAAGGCTATGGGATAGGATTTACGGCTCTCTTAGCCCGATCCGGCCTATATCCAGTAGGGTGCTAGTCAAGTAGTAAAGCTATTTGACATACAAGTAATGCGCGTAGAAATTGTGGCGTAATAGACAGACCTTGGTGGGAAAAATATGCTCCAGAAGAAGCACATCGTGGTCATCGCTGACAGAGCCGTTCACCGCATCAGGGGCCAGGTTGCACGACGCCGCATTATTGATTCAGGGAATATAGACAGATATTATAATATACCAGCCCTGTGATGTAGTCTGCTAGATTTTTTGCTGAACTTCTTCCACATCCAAAAGGCTGCTCTTGCCGTCAAGACTAACACTGCTTAGGTAATAAATATCTATCACATGATATGCCGGGAGGTCCTCCATTAGCCGCAACTCTAAAGTGGAGTACTTGAAACTCTAAAATTTCCCAAGATCGAGTTCAAGTTGACAACGCGCAGTAGGCAGCAACAGATAGCTAAGCTCTGCGTACCACTGTAAACCAAGCCTATATGTCATATTCACTGAAGACATCTCTTTCTGCACATGCAAACTCTGCGTCAATCGTTTCCTGGCGGCGGCCAGAGCGGAGGTTGATCTTCACAGGAAATGGCTTGGGACAGCGGAGGAAACCATCTGTATAGCCAGTGGCAGGATCAGTGTTTATGTGAAGCGGATGGCCTTGAGTATCACGCATAGGAGATATGTTAAAGGCCCAGAGAATCTTGGCCATGGCGAGAAAGAGTCCTCTTTCAGCCAAGTGAATACCAGGGCAGATGCGCCGACCGGACCCATACGCATAATGATCGCGGTTTTCATAGTCCGGTGAGGAGGCGTATGTCGGTGCGAGATCAACACGTCCCTTAAATCTTAGTGGGTTGAATTCGTCCGGGTTGACATGTTTGCGGCTGTCATGATGCAGCCCCCATATATTGGGTATAACGGTTGAGCCAGCAGGGATTGTCATTCCGTCGATCACGGTTTCTACAAGAAAAGTATGTGCGTGTCAGCTGGGCAGAAGTGACATGGAGAATATTCTTATCAGGATCATCACTCACCTTTACTGGTAGCGTGTGGAAAAGCCGTTGGCAGAACCGGACGCCATCTCATCGTCTCCTTCATAACCATAGCCACGTATGGTAGCTTTTCATAGTCTCTCCATTCTGGGGATCGTTCTTCACCGATAATTGCGTCAATCTCTTTCTGTGCTTCCTTCTGCACATCGGGATATAATGCCATTGCCTGGATAAATGCAATTGTCATAATGGAAGTTGTGTCAGAGCCTCCTTCGAGAAGATTTCCAACCATCAAGTCAATTTCATGCCTGGTAAGTTGGAGTTTGTCTTGCTGGTCTAAAACCATATCTAGATAACTCTCGCGAAACTGCGAACCCGACTCACGGCGCTTCAGGACACGGTCAACAAGAGGCCCGTATACCTTGTCCATAGTTTGAGCAACTTCTCGTGCCCGTGACTTCCAGTTATTGAATAGCGACTCTGGGAGCCATGCAAGAAAGGGAAAAATATCGATGGGTGGTGTGGCTCCCGGTTCAAAAATTTCAGAGATACCGTCCAATACAGCATACAGGTGGCGCATATGCGGGGCGGAAGCAGCTGGCGTTCGAATGCCAGTAACTAAAGACACCAGTCAACAAAAATCTACATTGGGGTGGTATAAGGTATTTCATAGTAAATTGGAAATATTTCGAGGCACTTACCAAGGCTCATAGTAGTGCTGTTCGTGAACCTTTTGCAATGATTCATGAAGCTGTCAGGCTCAACATAGAGATCCCGCAGTAACTGGGCCGCTTCGGCATTTTGGAGGAGTATATGTTTCCTCTCACATGCCGTTTCGTTAAAATATTGGTGATAGAGTCTTCGGCCGCGTCGCCATCGAGCGTCCGGGCCCATGAACATGAGGTGGTCGCCATGCATAACCAGATGGTCAGCAATATAAAATTTGGGTCTTTCGCTGTAGATGGCAGACTGTCTATCTATCAACTGCTTGATCATATACGGGGAATTGAGTACAACAGCTGTCCCTGGGCCGATTTTGAGCGAAAAAATAGGGCCATATTTGGCAGCCCACTCGGTAAATCTGCCAAAGATATTTTAGATCTGATGGGTATGAGACTAGGGATTGTGTGTGTGTGCATACTTCAAATGCGCTCCGGTTATTGGGATTTGATGTAAGTTACCAATTATCGGGAGACACGGGGGACCTGGTGAAAGCCGATAATCAACAATGATAGATCTATGTCATATTCTCTCAATATAAATATACCAGGTGGAAGCTTTCGGTTTCGAAGCCCGGGAAAATACCCCCAAAAGAGGGACCAAAGGGTGAGCAGAATAAGGATGGCGCCGTAAATCCAGGTAGAGTCCATAGTCGGTGAGCTGAGGAATTGAAGATACAGGAACATTTTTCCTCGTCCAGCGCCTTCTTAATCATTTCCTTTGACTCTATCTGCCAGCTGTGGATAGCTGTTTTTGATTAAGAATTACCATTATCACCAAGTAATGCATATATGACGGTGTTGATCGGCCTTAATCTCGCTCACCGAATAATTCATCCCACACGGCTCGGAGGACATAAAGTTTCTAATCTCAATATCAACAAAACAAAACTCGAGGTACTGGTTATTTAAGAGGACAGTTGAAGGTCAAAATTTATGGGAATATCAAATTCGCTAACTGGTCTTGAGCTGTCCCACTGTCCCATTCATTACAGAGCCCCTCACGTCTTTTTACTATGTCTGCTCTATCGTTTCTGTATTCCCAGATATTTGTTCGTCTCCCAGTCCCGAAGCATGATTTCACTGGGCAAACCATTGTTATCACCGGCGGCAATGCAGGACTTGGACTGGAAGCTGCACGCTACTTCCTTAACCTGAATGCATCTGAGATAGTCCTGGGCGTTCGAAGCCTCGCAAAGGGTGAAAATGCAATCAAGGATTTGGAGAGTTCCACCGGGCGGTCAGGCCAAATACGTCTCTTTCATGTAGATATGGAAAGCTATGCGTCCGTTCAGGAGTTCGCTGCTGCTATTTCCAAACTGCCGAAGGTCGACGTTCTTATGCTCAACGCCGGGAAGCTAGAGCAAAAATTTTACATGGCGGAGGAGGATGAGAGCACAATCACAGTCAACGTTGTTAGCACTTTTCTGCTAGCCCTGTTGCTACTACCAAAACTTCGCGCTTCGGCTACCGAGAAAGGACCAATCCCTCGACTCTGTATTGTGGCATCCGACCGACATGTCATGACCAATTTGCCTGAATGGAAAACTCTCAACACCTTTGTCACTTTACGAAAGCAGACGAAGTCAGGGCCTGACGATAGGTATCACCCGAAGAAACCACTGCCCTAAATGAGAAAACGGAACAACAAGCTAACAGAGAGTAAAATAGATATTATGCCTCGAAATTGCTCCAAGTGTTATGCATGAGGGCACTGGCAGCCGATATAGCTTCCACAACTCCCCAAGTTGTTGTCAACGCCTTTACTCCAGGATATTGTCTCACCAATCTGGTTGATGGGGTGACAGGATTCTGGGGTCTCCAGCTTCGAATTATGAAATTGATAGCTCGATCAGCCCAGGAAGGATCCCGTACACTGGTTCATGCCGCTACCTTGGGGTGGGAAGGGCATGGAAAATATCTCAATGACTGCAAGATCGACGAGTAAGTTTACCCAAAACTGATCTCTGTGGCAGTTAAACGAAGCTAACAAGATTAGGGGCGCCTTATCCAAATTTGTGAAGAGCTCAAATGGAGCACAGGCACAGAAGAAAGTTTGGGGCGAATTGCTGGAGAAATTGGAAAAAATCTCCCCGGGAATATCTGGCAAAATTTAATAGGATACCTACCGTGGCAGTAAATGATAACTACAGCCACAGGTGCCTAAAGGGCTTCCGATGGGAGAAGCATAATAGTTAATGGGTATATTTCCAGTTTTTCAGTTTTTCTTTTTTTCTCTTTTCTTTTTTTCTCTTTAACTTTTCTTTTTCTTTAGCCCTTCCCACATGTATCCGATTGGATTCTGGCGGTATGAGGGGCTGGAAAACTTGTATATAGAGGAACAAATTCGCGAACCCTTAAGCCATTATTATGATATCTGAAGCAACCAGTTTTGCCATATAAAAATGCTTTATCTAGAAGGGATAGCAGTGGTTACAGGTGCAGGTGAGAACATACCAAAAAGAAACGCCCATCTTTATATGGTCTAACATGAAGTAGGGAGTGGGATTGGCCTTGAATGTGCTCTTGCATTCGCAGCAGCGGGCGCGGCGGGAGTTGTATTCGCCGACCTGGACGTATCCGTCGTTCAGAACAAGGCGGAGAAAAGCAGGAGCATAGCTAAAAATCCTTCATATAAACCACTTGCAGTTGCTGTGGATGTGACCGACAAACGCCAAGTTGAAGACATGATGGCTCAAACCCTCATGACCTTCAATAGAATTGACTACAACGTCAACTGTGCCGGGGTATGACCACAATAAGTTTCAACTTTCAAGAGAGCAGGCCTTGACAGCTTAACTAAATTTGCATAAAATGTAGGTGGCTATGCACAAACCAGTTCATTTCATGGATTTGACAATTCAAGAGTGGGAAAGGGTCAGCCAGGTAAATGTGCAAGGCGTGTTATACTGCATGCAAGCGATCGGCAAAGTGATGAGGACTCAGGAGTCGTTTAAAACCTCTGGGCTTCATGGACCGCGGGCTGCACAACGGGGTTCGATAGTCAATCTGGGGTCTATTCACTCATTCCAATCGGCTCCTGGGACTGCCCAGTATACAACTTCCAAACATGCGGTGGTTGGCCTGACCAAGTCTTGTGGTAAGATGCTTCCATCCTCCTCAGCTTTGCTATCATCTCATCGTTTGGAATGTTTGTCTTAACAGCAATATACAGCCCTAGATTTTGCTAAAGAAGGCATTCGCGTGAATGCTGTCTGCCCCTCGTGGGTCAATACACCAATGATAAATAGCAATGAGGTGCTTGCGGAAGTTCATCAAGTTGTCGGGAACGTTGTACCTCTGGGGCGAATTGCAGAGGCAGAGGAGGTAGCAGACGTTATCCTGTTCCTTTGCAGCCCTAGAGCGAGCTATGTCACCGGTGCTGCTTGGATGGTGGATGGTGGCTTCTCCTGCGCCACAGTATTGTAATTGTTTTCGCTTTGCTGGCCATTATTGATGTTGCAGCCCGTGGTCGGGTCGGGTGTTGATCTTCTTGGCTGGAAAATCGAAATTGAGATTACGTAAACTACATAGAGTTTTCTTTCGGCAAGGGAGATCCCGGTCGAACCTTATCATGAGTCCGTGCTTAAGTCAACGTCACTTCACTTCATTCAAGCCTCGATAACTCGCAGACAAGCACCACACATTACCGTTAGATATACCATAAATTGTCACCGACAAGTGACTTTTTTCGTGGTCTGGTTTAACAACTATTAACTAACTCAAGTGTCAAGCTAACATCAAAAACCAAAACTAGTGGTAATTGGCTACTCTGAACACGAATCTTTCGAATCGGCGACAGCTCGCGTTGAACATTGCCAGTCGCTCACAAGACCATGAGACCAGCTGAGAAAGGGCCGATTTCCCCAGAATGATACCCCGAATAGAAGCATTGCCCCCCTGCCGTAACCAGTTTTGAGTTGGTTCATCAGTGCCGCCAAGGACAGACAGTTCTACCACCGTACGGGCCTCGGCTACAGACGCCGTGCATTCGGCACTGTAGGCATATAAGACGATACAACTGTACAACAAAGCTATGGGTCTCAAGGGGTTCCAATATCTGTAGTACTCCGGCCGCGATGCACATGTTTTGCATTCATGCTTCTTCTGCAGCTGGACTGCATGGAATACTGCTTTGCGGCCATCAGTGGAATCTGCCCATGCTCGAACTGCTCTATGGGACTCCATTTCTTGCCGATAATCACCACTGAGCTGGTTTTCGAGAAGAGAAATATCCGCGTGAATGTTGAGGAGTGTCAAGTGGAATAGAGTCAGATTGAGAGTGAGCCAAAAATGTTGTGATTCCGAGCGTCCTGTGTAACATATGTGACCTCGTTTATAAGCTCCTTCGAGGTATGATTGGCAATAGTCCAAGTGGTTTCTTTGGTAGCTGAAGCTATTTTTCTGGCTTATGGACGTCAAAAATTCTGCGCCGCGGCGCAATGTCTGGATGGCCGACCATATTTCCACTTGGATCGCACAAAGGGCTAAATGACTATCCGGCTCTTCAAATGGATGCCGCTGATTATCAGGCAACTCATTGGAAGTCTGGAAAATTTCCTGGACGGCAGACTGGAAAATGCACTTATCACGTCCGGCTGGCTCGAACCACTGAATGCGATATCTTTCGGCTGCTTTTGAAGCTTTCCAAAGTGTTTCAGTGACAGGAAGGGCAAGACGAAGTTCTTGAAAGCGTATAGATGGAGGTCGATGTATTGCGAGGCTGAAATATACGTCTAGCCGAAGAACAGCATAAGCTAATCTGCGAGGGTTAGAATATCTACCAGCGCCGTCTTTATAGTGGTACGCACCTTTTGGTTTCTTCTTCATATATCCATCTGTCCTCTTCCGCATTATCTCGTGGCACCCATTTCCCAGAGAACATCCCCATTCGTCGCATTGCAGAGATAGCTACATCGGTGCCTTGAGCAGCCCAGTGGGCTGACTCCGACAAAATCTATTGTTGTTAACATTCGATCATACATCTAACAGATATTAAGGTGGCCATACATCCTCAGCTGTAAATGATATCAAGACTATCACAAGAGCCTGGATCGCCCGGAATATTTTAGTCAACCTAGAATAAAAGCTTTCCTTTGATACCGCATGTTAACATTCAGATGTCTAAACCAAGTGGCAGTAGCATACAACATACCGGCCCGGCAACCAAATGCCTCATCAAATCTGTGACCAGCCTATTCCGCTCTTCGTCCCTTGATAGTGGCCACTTGACTAATTCCAAAGCCCGTGAAAGCCACGGGGATTTGTCTGCTCGTTCCAGAGTAGTGTGGTGGAGGATTGCCCATGCATCATGGAACACTGTCTCGGGAAGGCAGGTCTGCCCCATGCTGTTTAAGCAATCAGGTTTATTTGGGAGCACTGGCTGGAATTGATTATTGCCTTCTGTCGAGGGCAAGGCTAGCAAAGCCTCTACCAAGTCAACATCACAGGAGACTGGTCTAACTTCTGACACCCACTCGTTGGCTGATGGCCAGTTGAATCTGAGATTACTTGGTACTTCGTCATCAGCTATGGTGCTGATTGTTGAATGTTTCTGCAATGAACTAGGGGTATCACCAGAGACTTTATTAGAAGTCAGCGGTGTGTCCCACGTTGTATCAACGTGGAATCCTATGCAGCCTGTGTTTTCATCCCGAGACTCTTCAGTTAGTTCCTGTGAAAGGATGGCCCGGGTGGGAGTAACTTGTGTACTCGATGGAACCCGAATACAAGGCACCTTCAAGCGGGAGCACGTTAAGCAAGGGTCTTCAGAGTTGCATTTGGATTTCCTATATCGGCATGTTTGACATGCCACAAGAGTGCGCTGGGCGCCTTTGAGGTCTGCATAGTGGATTGGCAGATGCCGCTCTAGGATGTCTCTGTCGGTCATTAATTTTAGTTATCTTCCTTCGCTCTTGGTTGCTGCCTGAACGGTGATTTAGTTTACCTCCTCGCAAACCTACGGTGACACGAATAACATTGATAAGCCCGGATAGGGTCGTGATTTCGTTGGTGGCGGTTAAGATGCTCCTTCCGAAGAAATGAGCGGTTGCAATTTGTCACAGGGCACTGGAATGGCATTATTTCAATAAAATATGATCCTGTTTTTGTTGGAATGCGGATACTGAGGGGCCATGTGTGAGTTATGGAAATTTTCTGTTGAGGCTGCACATATTAACAACCCCTGTGTTCGAACCGTCTTCCACATTTGCTAACCTTGATCTACCATCTCGCATAGGATCGACATCATCCCAAGATATGCACACGATATTTTCGATCCCAATTAACTTTATGCTCGGTTGATGATCAGGCTTTGTTCACCTACTTCCACGATTGCCCCTGCGGAGCACATTAACTAGTATGGACCCTCGAATAGCCCCTATTACACGCCATATCGCGGAGCCGTATCCCTTTGCCATGTCTGCGGAGATCTCTGATGGGTTACGAATACGATGGCAAATTATTTGTCCAAGGACGCATACTCCGTGGCTTCACTATCGCGCCGTCTCTGGCCATATTTTCCTCTTTTCTTCCATCACTTTCCACTAACTTTTAAGAAGGTTATATTTAGTTGTGGCTGAAAGCCACTCGCCTACTCTCCGACCAGTCTGGGATTATTTTCAAAATTCGTTTAGCTTGCTTTCATTTTCCCACCTTTCTTTTTCTTAGGAAGGTTGTCAGATGTCAACAACACCTTCTCCATCGCCAGAATATTCAGTGCCAGTCATAATGGCGCGATATATCGGCTCTCGTTATACGTTCGATATTGCTGACAAAAATGCTCGCTATCCTACGTAATTGATACCCTTCAATGCCTCCATCCAGATGGGCTTTTGCTGATACAGCACTCTGTCTTAACATAATTACGAGTGGTGCAAAGATGAGGAAATTAATTGACTTATGCCATTATCTCGCTGTTGTTGACTACGGATAAATGTTACTACGAATCATGAAACGAGTGGTGATTATATCAAAGGGCAAAACTGTCTTCATGGAAACCAGTTTCCACCCATGTCAGCAACCCGGTTAATGATATCCGGTGGCATACTCCATACTTGACCCTCTCTTCCGTCATCGGTCAATATGGGCCAAGCCTTTGTCCAAGCCATTCATCTAGGGCCACATATGCTTTGAATAAGCCACCATTATTTGTGTCCCCAAAGCGGTGTGATCACGAAAATACAAGATACAAATACTCCGAGGGCCGATGGGATGGATGTTGCTCCCGGTGGGGAAGAAGTTTCCTGGCAGGATCTGCATTCCTATCTATCAACAACTTCATACGTCGCAAGAATGGTGAATTTAACCTAGGTTGGAACATATTATGCGGTTATATATTTAGCCTTAGGTGAGCACACAAACACCCTGACAGATACAATCTCTAGGTGTGGATTGGCTTCTTGGCTTTTGGTTTCATGAAATATTTCAAATGTCTTCCATAATTACAAATACGCCATGCTCAAGTTCAGATGTCTGTACAGATTCTCCTGTGACTCCGTACAGCACTGAGGTATGCCAGCCTAACAATTGATTTAAAGACAAACATATTAACTAGCCCTAGGATCAATACAAAGATGTAGCCGTTATTGGTATGGCATGCCGCGTTCCTGGCGACATACAAGATCCTGAAAGCCTATGGCAGGCACTTCTGGAACAAATGGTTGCTTGTGGAGAAATTCCCGTCCATCGCTGGGAGCCGTATCATAAAAGAGATCCCGTCAACAAAAAGATCCTTGATCAAACGACAAGTCGAGGGTATTTTGTCGATAATATTGAAGATTTTGATTATCAATTCTTTGGAGTCTCGCCCAAGGAAGTTGAACAAATGGATCCACAGCAGCGAATTTCCCTTGAAGTTGCTTGGGAGGCATTAGAACACGCTGGTATTCCATCGAAATCACTTAGTGGCAGTGACACAGTTGTTTACTGGGGTGTCAACTCGAATGACTATTCAAGATTGGTATTGGAAGACCTACCCAACATTGACGCTTGGATGGGAATCGGAACTGCATATTGTGGAGTTCCAAACCGGATATCCTATCATTTAAACCTGACTGGTGCGAGCGTTGCCGTTGATGCTGCTTGTGCCTCTTCCCTTGTTGCTGTGCATCACGGCGCAGCCGCTATTGCGACAGGAGAATCACGAATTGCCATCGTTGGGGGCGTGAATGCTCTTTGTGGGCCGGGACTTACTCGGGTTTTGAACAAGGCTGGGGCTATTTCTCCAGACGGACGGTGCTGCTCATTTGACGAAAATGCAAACGGCTATGGCCGTGCAGAAGGTGCCGGGGCTGTCATTCTTAAAAATCTCTCCCAGGCTCTGCTTGATGGAGACCATATCCTTGCAGTTATCAAGGGTACTGCAGTCGGCCACAATGGGAGAACAAATGGAATCATGGCCCCAGATTTCAAGGCACAGCAACTTGTGGCTAGAAATGCCTTGCAGGCCGCAAATGTTGATCCTGACTCCGTACACTATGTTGAGGCCCATGCCACATCCACAGCACTTGGGGATCCAACAGAAATCAACGCCCTTGCAGAAGTTTACGTGAAAAGGCGTTCTATAAACAATCCTTGTTATATTGGCTCTATCAAACCAAATATCGGACATTTAGAGGCAGGCGCTGGGGTTATGGGCCTCATCAAGGCTATTTTGATAGTTCAAAAAGGACTGATACCGCCTCAAGCCAACTTGAAAACGCCGAACACGAAAATAAAATGGAATGACTCCGGCCTAAAAGTGGCTCAGGAATTAACGGGCTGGCCGGATGACACAGGACCGCGCCGCGCTGCAGTGTGCTCTTATGGCTATGGTGGAACAGTGTCTCATGCTGTTATTGAAGAGTTCCAGGAATTTTCTCCCATCCTCCACAATGAGTCAAGGGACTCGTCCGATGGGCACCTGCTTCTACTTTCCGCTCCACATGAACAACGCTTAGCAACTCTAGCTCAATCGCTCAAATCTTGGATCGGGCAACAAGACAAGACTCGATTTGATCTGGCTATGTTTTGCAAAACCCTTGCAGGACGCCGAAGCCATTATGAGTTCAGAACATCGGCAGTCATCCATGATGTTGAAGGCGCCATAGATGCTTTGGATTGTATGTGCAAAGGAGCAAACGATCAATGGATTACCCGAAGCCGTGTTCTCCCTTCTGATTTGGTGAAGGATGTTGTATGGGTTTTCTCTGGCCACGGAGCACAGTGGACCGACATGGGAAAGGAGTTAATAGACAACAAAATTTTCCGTGATGCAATTCAACCCCTTGATAAGATTGTTGAGGAAGAAACCAACCTTTCCCCTATTGAATGGCTTCAGTGCGGAGATTTCAATTCCTCCGACCGCGTGCAGATTTTGACATATATTGTACAAATCGGAATAAGCGCCTTGCTAAAGAGCCGTGGTGTCTATCCCCAGGCAGTTATTGGTCACTCGGTAGGAGAGATAGCTGCCTCTGTGGTTGCAGGTGCTCTTTCACCCGAAGAGGGCACTTTAATAGTGACTCGCCGAGCCACCTTGTACAGGCAAGTCATGGGCCAAGGGTCAATGTCCCTAATCTCCAAGTCTTATCAAGAGGTATGCGAAGAAATTAGGAAAGACAACGACGTAGAAGCGGCCATCGATTCCTCTCCAACTTCCTGTGTAATTGCAGGAACAAAGGATTCCGTGGCTGCTCTCACCGAGAAGTACCAAAAACAAGGAGTGAAAACATATACTGTGAAGACAGACATCGCATTCCATAGCCCAATGTTGGACCAACTGAGAGGGCCTCTTGCAGCTACACTACAGGGTGTCCTAAATCCAGCTCATCCACATGTGAGGCTGTACTCTACTTCATTAATGAACCCGCGCGGCACAAATCTTCGGGACTCTACGTATTGGGTCAACAATATGACCAACCCAGTGCGGCTTACTTCTGCAGTCCTTGCTGCCGTTGACGACGGTTACCGAATATTCCTAGAAATATCTAGTCATCCACTTGTCTCACATTCCATCAGTGAGACTTTGATGGAAGCTGGGATAGAGGACTACTCTATGATACATACCCTTTGTCGAGATCAGCCAGCTGAAAAAAGTATTCTCCATGCAATCGGTCAACTTCACTGCAGCGGAGTAATAATCAACCGGAATAGCCAGATGAAGGATACATGGATGCACGACGTGCCTCTGAGCCCGTGGGTCCATCGCCCAATAGCGCAGAAACAACCCGTCCACAGTACTATGGGTATGGTAGCGGATACTCATGATGTTGACACGCATACTCTGTTAGGTCGCCGCACCGCCTTAGCTGGCACAGATTTGGTTGTGCATTCGACTACGCTTGATAGCACCACCAAACCTTTCCCAGGGAGCCATCCAGTGTTTGGTACAGAAATCGTTCCAGCTGCCTGCCTACTCAATACATTTTTGAAAGCGACTGGAAACTCGTCACTGCAGAATACCATACTCAGGGTCCCTGTTGCAACGAGTGGATCTCGAGCTGTCCAGATAGTCATACAAGGCGATCAAGTGAAACTCATGTCTCGGTTAATACAGACCGAGAGCGTCGAAGAAAGCTCCTGGGTAACACACACTGAGTCTGGTTGTGCAGCCCGCACTAAAGCTATGGCAGAAGCGATTGATCTGTCTGGAATCAAGACTCGTATCGGGACTCGACTCGATGATGACTTCACAATTGACTATCTAGCCAAGGTTGGCGTTGCAGCTATGGGATTCCCCTGGAAGGTTATGGAGCATTATGGCAATACAGACGAAATGATAGCGAGGGTCGACGTGTCTCCTAATACCGTAAATCAGGACTGGGATCAGTCATCCTGGGCTCCATTACTTGATGCAGCTACTTCGATTGGGTCTACGATATTCTTCTCTGACCCTCGACTACGTATGCCAGCTCAGATCCAGCGGGTAGACATTTGGACTACCCAGGACCCTCCTAAAATGGGCTGGATATACGTTAAGAGGGACACCAGCATCGACTACTCTTCCCATGTTTATATACTGAGTGAGGACTCTCGATTGCTTGCAAAATTTACCTCCATGCGATTTTCAGAAATTGAGGGCACACCTGGTGCAAGCGGGAGCATGTCCAGCTTGGTTCATCGCGTTGCCTGGCCTCCAGCGTATCCTGCAGAGGACCCCATTCCAATTCAGAGGGTTATCATGGTTACTATGAGCAATACCATTCGGGAGACATACGCCAGAACGCTACCGGCCAAGATACAGTTGGATCAGCTTACAAGTATAGAGGATTTGTGTGAATTGTTGCCGTCCATTGGAAATCAGAAAGGGACTGCCATAATCTATATCCCAGAAGAAGTCCAGTCACTGCAAGAGGTGCCTTCAGCAACTGAAAAGTTCACCTGGCAGCTACTGGAGATTATTAAATATGTTGTTCAGAAGTCTTTGCCTATCAAAGTATTTGTGCTTACCACGAACATGATGGAGGCAGAGACTCCTACGGCACTCGCACACTCGCCACTATTGGGACTTTGCAGAGTCATTGCTAGCGAACATCCCGACAACTTTGGGGGGCTTATTGATGGAGAACAGCGTACGGTGCCTCTCACTACCATGAAGTATATCCAGAGAGCCGATGTCATTCGTATCATGGACGGTATTCCGCGAACAGCTAGACTCCGTTCTATGTCCCGAGACTGTCGGAAGCAGGAAGTTTCCAAGGCTCATCCCCGGCCCGAGGGAACATATTTGATTGCTGGTGGCTTGGGTGTTCTAGGCCTCGCCGTGGCTGAATTCCTGGTCAGCCACGGCGCTCGAAGGCTCGTTCTTATTTCCAGACGAGGCCTCCCACCACGGAGAACCTGGGATCGGGCCAATAAGGAGCTACAGCAAGTTATATCCAGGATTCGGGGTCTTGAGCAGCGAGGCGTTTGTGTTCACAATTTAGCTTTAGATCTCTCAACTTCAGAAGCAGCAAGGCATTTGCTGGAAAAATTGGACCAGTTGAATCTCCCACCAGTATTGGGCGTTGTCCACGCCGCAGGGGTGTTAGAGAACGAACTTATTCAAGAAGCCACACAAGATGCGTTTGCTCGCGTCCTCTCACCCAAGGTTGCCGGGTCATTAGCACTGCATGAGGCGTTCCCTCCTGATTCACTCGACTTCTTCGTTCTCTTCTCGTCATGCGGTCAGTTATTTGGGTTTCCCGGGCAAGGTGCATACGGTAGCGCCAACACCTTTCTAGACACCTTGGCTACACACCGCCGTAATCTGGGTGAGAATGCCGTTTCATTCCAGTGGACGGCGTGGCGTGGAATGGGAATGGGCAGTGATAGTGACTTTGTTGCTGCAGAACTTGAGAGCAAAGGCATCACTGATGTGACCAGACACGACGCCTTTCAGGCTTGGCTGTATCTCTTACAGTTCAATACTGATCATGGAGTTGTGCTGCGTTGTCGCTCCTTCGAGGAAGGAGAACCGCTGCCGACTCCCTTACTCAACGACATTGCTATCCGTCGTGCACGATCTACACCTGACTCACCCAGTGCCGCCGATGGTGGTTCTTCGAGTGGTGCCTGTAAGAAGCTTCCATCCTCAGGGCCAGAACTCAAAGCATACCTTGACGAACAGATCCGTGAATGCGTCGCCAGCGTCCTGCATCTCCCATCCTCGGACGTTGACTCAAGAATTGCACTATCGGATCTTGGACTAGACTCAGTGATGAACACTGCCCTTAGGCGGCTGCTTCAACGAACTTTCAATGTGAACGTTCCGCCTACATTAGTCTGGAGTTACCCAACAGTCAAGCATTTAGTTGGCTGGTTTTCCGAGAGGTTGGCTAAGTAAGGGAAAATACGGCCTTTCTCAACTTCTCTGTTGTTTTTCCTTTTTAATTCTGGGTATTTCCTTTCTTCTTCTATTTTGGGTTTCATTTTTCGACCAGCGAAATAACGTGGATACTAGATATGATGGATAGACGGAGGATGGTGTGGCCAATTCCGTGATAGCTGCAGTTAGACATGTCTCCAGAATGAATGAACGAATTTCTAAATTACCAGTTCTTTGCTCATCCATTCAGCTAGTTATCTACCTCGTAAAAGCATCCCCGAAGAAACCCCAATTATCTCTCCAATGGCAGGGCCCAGCGTTGACTGCATAGCTGCACCGTGCAGAATATGCGGTGACGCACTAGTTATCAGATCTGCCGTGGAGATTTGCAGCCCGCCGTCGATCTCTATCAGATCTCCGTATCATCTGATACGCCCAACGGACCCGCTGCGGCTCGCTTGGCGTCCGCCTCCTTATTTCAACCTCGCCCAAAGTCCGTCCGCAACGCAAAATCTAGCGTTCCAATCTCAATAGCTCCAGCCGAATCTTCCCCATAATATACCCACAAGACAGTGGCTCTGCTCATTGTCATTGTTGCGGGTAACGATGATGATCTTCAAGAGGCAAAAGGAGAAGTAGTTATGACGCCAAAAAGGTCTATCTTGATAAGGCTGCAGAGCGGGCGCCTCCATAGCGTTGGCAGGTGAGCGCCCACCAGATTCATCAATGTGATCAATGTCGATTCTTTTATGCAGAAACCTTAACGCCCAATGGCTGCAGACGAATATTTGAGTCTTCCAGTGGGGAAGACGTTGTTGCTTCCTGCAGGCGAGTTGTAGTTTCCCCGAGATTTGAGTTGAGCCCGACCCAAGAACCAGAGACAGCTTTCTAATAATAATGCCGATGGGATGACACAAAAATAAAAAAGAAAGCCTATGATTAACAGAGGTATCACCTTGTCATCGGGCCGCCTGCTCCAGTTCGTCACTTACACGAAGAATAAAGCTGCTTTATTGCTTGATCCGTTCTTCCCTTCTCGTCGTTCCTCATCCAGCAACAAATAATATCAGCCTCTTCTCTTGGAGCAGGACTCCTGACGTCCCATGGCCACTTTTCTTCCCAGCACGGCGTTCGGTAGCTGCATCCGGTGGCTAACAAACGGTCGATTATTTCAGTATCCAGAAAAGCAGGCCGGGTTTCAGCTACCGCCGAAATATTTGTCTGCCGTGGAACAAGCAGCACAACAGTCAGGGTTACGTCCTACCGAAGGCAGTGATGAACAACAAAACGAGAGCCTACCATCACCAGATCCATCCTCACCCGGCGCAGACAGCGGAGATCGGTCGGTAGATATAGAGAAAAGCGCACAGGACAACGGATTTCAATGGATAAGTCCCGAGGTAACGCCCGATGGTGCAATATTGGTTGGATGGTATTCTGATACAGATCCTGGAAACCCCCATAACTGGCCGTCATGGTTGAAATTCCTGGTATATTTCCAGATCAACTTCTATACCTTTGTCATCTACATGTCCTCCTCGATCTTCTCTATCGTGCAGCAAGAGTTCATGACAACATATGGCGTCCCTCAGTCTGTGGGCTCTCTTGGTCTCGCACTCGTCCTTCTAGGTTATGGAATTGGACCGTTGCTTTTCAGTCCGATGTCGGAAATCACAGCTCTCGGGCGGAATCCTCCATATATAGTCACTTTGATGATTTTCATGGTTTTAACTGTGATCACTGGTGTGGTTAATAACGCGCCTGGATTTCTTGTTCTACGGTTCCTTCAGGGATTCTTTGGCTCGCCGTGTCTGGCTACTGGAGCTGCGTCGTTGGCAGACGTGACCAGTCTCATCAACCTGCCTTACGGCCTTTGGATCTGGGGCACATTCGCTACTTCTGCGCCTGCAGTGGCCCCTACGATTGGCGGCTTTAGCTCCGTGGTCAAAGGTTGGCGGTGGTCCATGTGGGAAGTTCTCTGGGGCACAGTACCATGTTTAATACTCCTGGTTCGTTGTACCCTTACACTCTTCTATGTAAGACTCAAAATTAACTATAATCCAGTTTTTCCTCCCCGAAACCTCTTCCGAGACAATCCTCCATCGTCGTGCAAAAAGACTTAGAAAAGTGACGGGTAACGACGCCTTTAAGGCTCCCTCTGACCTCGACAAGTCCAAGTCATCAATTGGTGCCATAGTGAACGCCGCCCTAGTTATTCCCTGGAAAATCAACGCCTTGGATCCCGCCATCCTCTTCACCACCATCTACACTGCACTGGTCTACGCCATCTTCTACTCCTTCTTTGAAGTCTTCCCACTCGTCTACCTCGACATATACCATATGAGCCTACCACACATGGGACTTGTATTCCTCACTGCCATCGTTGCCGCTTTAACCATCATGCCGTTCTACTTTATTGTTACCCACTTTGCAATCTCCAAGCCCATTTTAAGCGGCACCTTCCCTCCACCAGAACGCAGACTTATACCAGCCCTTCTTGGCTCGTTGCTCGTACCCACAGGCATGTTCTTGTTCGCCTGGACATCAAAGAAGGAGATCCACTGGATCGTGCCAACGTTGGGATTCTTCTTCATTATGGCTGGTGTAATAACCCTACTGCAATGCATGTTTGGGTACATGGCAGTCGCATACCCGAAGTACGGTGCCAGTCTTTTTGCCATGAACGACTTTGCCCGGTCGACATTAGCGTTTGCGTCGATTTTATGGTCTGGTCCACTGTATCGGAATCTCGGAATTGCAAAGGGAACAAGTTTAATCGGGGCGTTGACGGCTGCTTGTGTGTTTGGGGTGTACGCCTTGTACTTGTACGGGCCCGCGTTACGAAAAAGAAGTCGATTTGCGGAGTAGGGACGTTGAAATGGTTCATGAGGTTTTACACTTACTTAGTGCATGACTGGTTAGGTTTCCTAGTTATGTGCGATGCTTGTTCGGTTCCACGGACTGTATATTAAGACTTATATCTACAATATAGCTAATGATAATGTGTACGTGTGTACGTGTGTACGTGTGATGTTCGGTTTACAGTAGCATGGATATGGCCACACTTAGCCCAGGTTTACCGTACAGTTACATGTCATTGATGTCTTAGAGGTACGGCATTACAATCTCGCCCAGTTCTAAATAATCAAAACAACAGGGATGAGGAACCAAGTTCGCTGACGGGACAGGCCGCAACTCTAACCGAACACTTGGGCCAGGACCGGATGCTAATCCTCACCAACACGTCAAGAACCCAGTAACTACGAAGTATATATAGCCAGCTCAGCATAAGTAACAAGAGCCTATTTTTTTGTTCGATAACATCCTAATTCTAGACTAGAGAGAATCTTTCTAGTTTACTTTTGTGTTTTTGATTCGATGATGCCCATGTCTTTTGCACCCAGGCCCAGAACCGAAGTCATCTCTCGCAGAATTCCATAACCATATCCCGAGCCCTATCCATATCCATATCCATGCCTAACTAGCTAGCTAGCCAGCCAGCCAGTTATATCCCTTCTCCATTCCATCGGGTCCATTCCATTTTCACTTTAAGTCAATGCTTTGCGTCAAGAGCAACAGGGCGGGTAGATGGGAGTATGTATATTGGGTACGTGGGTGTGGGTGTGGTATGGAGTGTTTATCGTCCGTGCTAAACAGTCCTGTCTCCACTTCTATGAAAGCGAGAGGAATCAGGTAAAGTAAGTAAGGGGAACGAATGAATAGGGAAAATGGGAGTTTGGAGTTTGGAGGGAGAATATCGGATGAGATAAAATGTTGAAAAAGGTGGAGAATGATCCGTTGTTGTTGTCGTTGTAGTAGTAGTAGTAGATATTCAGAACTCAGTTATTTTATGGGCCAGGTACTTTCCCTCGAGCATAGAGGGAGTCACTATTCTTTCCTTCATTGGGTCATGGCGGATATGTATGTATGATCTTTCTTGGGATGTGTTTGAAAATGGAGGCATGCTTGTCATATTACCTGTTGCCAGGGTAGAAGGGCCATGAAATGGAAAGATAGTGATGATAAATGAAAAAAGACAAGAGACAGGACTTCGATGGGGGAGGTATGGCGGGGAGACGAAGGATGGGGATGGAAGATGGAAGAGGTTAACATGTTGAAGAGTGAGTGATGTCGATGGGACCAGAGTAAATAAGGGGTAATAGACGCTTAGGATATATCGAGACTGCAGCTATGCTTCTCATAGTGCGGAGAACACAAAGAGCTATAAGGGTATCAGGTTAGCAAAACTGGCGTAAGTTTGATCACGATGAAGTAGAGGCTTACATTATTAGTGGCAGCAATGGCGATGCTGTCTTCAAATGGATGCCAGCTCATATGCAAGATCTTCTTGTTGAAATCAATCTGGTCAGCATCCGTTTCCTTCCTCATCCGTCCCCCCGCGCCGGACGGGCTACCGGATCTGGATCCGTTCTTCTTCCCAGCGTTAGTGGAAGCCGTCGAGTTGATTGGCGTCGGGACGCCGACCTTCTTAGCCTTGAACGCCGTCTTATCCGCCTGTAGTACGACCTCTGTTTCCTTGGTGGGGTCGGTCGGGTAAATCATAAAGTTATTGTTATAGCTTCCCGTCATGACGTTTTGGGCGTCACCAGAGAAGACGACTTCAAATTTATCGAAAATGCTATCATTTTCGTAGGTGTCGCAGAGGCGTGGGCGGAGGTGTTCGTGGATGGGGATGGTTTTTACAGGCTGACGCTCCATGTTGACATCCCAGATTTGACGGTAAG
>NW_003456423.1:434645-459230 GCF_000151425.1 Trichophyton rubrum CBS 118892 | reverse complement strand
TGAAATCAGCCATTACGCCTCCGCTTCGACTCCAGCGGGCTCCTACGCCTTTGCTAGAGATGTGTCTCTTCGCTGGCGGGCGTTTCTAGCTCTGAAAAGGCCCGGTGGTGCTTCTTCGGCAGCCGGACCAGGAGCAGCTGTAGAGGGCGGGATATACCACGGCTCATCGTCTACGCAGCCAGACTCCGCTTTTCGGTCACAGTCTTCGCAGGAGATGCAGTCGAGCTTGCTAGACCAGGAGAGGGAGTTTCAGCAGGGAAATTTGCCTGTTAATAGTGATACCTCTGGTGGTGCTGGTACCGACTATATATCTACATCTACCTCCAAGGGGAAAGGCAGAGAAGTGCATATGGGAGATGAACGGTTCGATTCTGCTTGGAAATCTGCTTCTTCCAATACTATTCCCTCTGCAGTCACGGAACAAGAGCGGAGAGACGGCCAGGCTGTTTCGGATCTGCTGTCGTCTGCCACCTTTGACCCGTCGTCTCTTCCGGATATGGACCCAGACGAACCACAGCCAGAGCCAGACATGAGCTTTCTTACGACGAACCAGAACGGACAGCAACAACACGACATATCCTCTACCTCTCTAATACCAGACATTGACTTTGTTCTTGCTTCATTACGTGGTATTCCGGCCCAGTCTCAGGTAGAGCATCTGCGTGACTTGCCCGGTGTAGCGGAGTGGTTGGACCTAGACCGGGAGTATCAAGACGTGGTATGGGGTTCTCTCAAGCCTGCTGTGGAAGAGGCGAGGCAGGAAGTGCAGGAGAAGCTTGAAAAGGGGGAAAAGGGGGCTGCAGTTGGGGATGGGCCCGCTGTGGCACGCCTGAGGATGGTGTTGGCGCATTTAAAGGAGAAGAAGAGCATATAATTGAGCTTGCTTGCTTTACGTGAACATGTACGATATATGTATGGCATATAGTTGAAATAAATTTCTTGATAGATCGGTCGTAAAAGTACACCTGTGATGCGGGATATAAGAGACAAACAGGAGAGACAAGACACGGGAAAGACGTAGATGCGTATATACAACAAGTGTGTGCAAGGCTTAGTATTCCAGGCTGGGTGTCTGGCCCTTGACACGACCAATGACGATACCGGCAGCGTACTTGGGAATAACCTCGTCGTCGTGAAGCATCTCGAATTCTAGAAATAATGTTAGTTTGATAGATAAGTAGAGTGAAGAGAAGACTTACCCTCAGTGGCATCTCGGCCCATATGGCTGAACAGGGCCTGCGCACCGCCAGGGTGCTCGTCCAACCAGTTCGTCACATCCATCACCACACCCTTGACCACGATCCAGAGGTCGTCTTTCTTATTGTGTTTCGCCACTTCCTCCATCGTGAACTCCTTCTCGGGCACCTTGAAGTTTGCTACATCAGCGGCGACGGGCTCAGGACCGGCAGAGGTAGCACCAGCGCCAGCCCCCGAAGAGGCGGCTGGAGCAGACGACGACGACGACGTGGGAGACGCCGAGGTCGAGGCTGAGGCTGTTGTGCTTGGGGTAACGAGGGATTGGGTGTTGCAGGGCTTACCTGACGGGGCACTCCATTCGACAGATACCTTGCCGGGCTGGTTGGGGTCGATGTGCAGGGATATCTGGTTCAGGCGCTGTTGTGCACCGCCGGCAGCAGACGACGCAGCAGGGTTCTTGAGCAGCTGCTGGAACAGGTACTGGCTGGCAGAGTCGCCGGCAACACGGCCGTAGACGACACAGCCGAGCAGAGAGGATCCACCGAGGCGGTTGGCGCCGTGGACACCACCGGCGAGCTCACCGCAGGCGAACAGGCCGTCAAAGGGTTTCTTCTCGCTGTTGAGCACCTGGGCCTTGTCGTTGATCTCGATACCGCCCATGGTGAAGTGCAGCACGGGCTCCATCAGCGCAACGTAGAAGGTATCTTCGACCTTCATGGGCAGGTTGTGGAAGAACTTCTTGCCCCATGGGTCGGGCTTCTTGCCCTCGCCGATAGCGTTGTAATCGTCGAAGGTCTTGCGGAGGGCAGCCTCGCCGCAGCCGATTTCTTTGGCGAGCTCAGCGCCGGTCATCTTCTTCATCAGTCCACGGCCGGAGTAGTGGCGGGTGTGGAAGTCGAGGATGTTGGAGGCCTTGCTGTTGAGCACAAGGCGGATAGGCCACTTCTTCTTCTCCTTCTCCTTCCACATCTGGCCGGAGACGTAGTCACGGTGGCCGAGCTCGTCGGCGAATCGCTCACCGTCCGAGTTCAACAGGATACCGCCCTCACCACGGAGTGCTAGATTGGACAAGTTAGCATCTAGTTCACAACTTTTCTTTGTATAATAATATAGGCCTACCCTCAGCAGCAAGGAACTTCCACTTGGAGCCTGGATCCTTGGGGTCAATGAGACCGGTAGGGTGGACCTGGACCTTGTCCATATCGATACCATTGGCACCAATGGCCATCAGCATCTTCTGGCCGTCACCGGTGGCATGGACACCGTTGGTACTGGACAGGCCAATGGTGTCTGGTCGCCATTTCTTCAGGAGAGAGGTCTCGGTGAAATCGGCAGCGTAACCACCAGTAGCCAGGACGACAACACCCTCTTCAGTGTGAGTCTGGCCGTTGTACTCGTATGTAACACCAGTGACCTGATTACCTTCCTTGTTGACGGCAACCACTCTAGCCTTCTTGAGGACCTTCATGCGCTCCGGGTCCTTCTCGGTAAGCTCCTCAAGGCGCTGCATCAGAGCGTAGGTGATGGCCATGCCGGGGAACTTGGCATCATGGCCACGGTGTGTTCGGGGGAACGAGTGTCCACTGCTACTGTCAGTAATCCTTTCATTCACAGTTTCTAAAGTGTAGAGACGTACCCAAGTCGAGATACAAGGGTCAGATCGAGGTTGAAGACATCCTGCAGCCACTCGACGGCGGCGGCCGACTTGTATGTGAGGACCTTTATGAGTTCAGGGCGGGCCTTGTCTCTGGCAGACTTGAGCGTGTCCTCGTAGAACTGCTTGACGCTGTCCTGGATACCGAGATCGACCTGGGTGCGAGTGAGGGCTCCGTTGATACCAGAGGTGGCCTTGGTCGAGTTTCCTCCAAAGAAGTCTGGACTATGATCAGCTAGAGTCCACCACCACGAACTGCGCAAAGAAGGACTCAAAACTCACTCTGTTTATCCAAAAGCAAGACGTTGCCTCCGTTGAGGTAGACTGTGTGGGCAGCACTGAGGCCAGACACTGTGAAGCAAGTCGGTCAGTCAGTTTCATCCTGTCGCGGCCGTTGCTGTGGTACCTGGTGAGGGACAACTTACATCCACCACCGACAACAATAACCCTGGGAGCCATGATGAATTACAGGCAACAAGAAAGAAAACAAAAGGGTCAAGAGTGTATGATGTTATGAGGAGAGAGAGAATGCTGCGCGGTAGAAGGAGGTGGTGGGCGAGGTAGAAAAGGAGAAGAAGAGGAAGAGGAAGAAGAACGAGGTCGAGATATCAAGGAAAGTCGAAGATCGAACGATATGGAGGAGCAACGCCGAAGCTCCAGCCGAGGTTCAGCCGGTCGAGCTCTATCCTGGCCAATCAGAGGGCAGCACATGTAAGCATAATCTCGGAACAACGGCGGCCCGCAGCTACCCCGGATCGTCTTGGCGTAGTCTTGGCGTTGCTTCCCCAGAGTCTTTGCGTTGAAAAAGCGCCAGCAAGTTTTTGAAACGATCCACGACGGGCGGGCAGCAAAACAGCCGGACGATGGAGCGGGCGGGAGACGCAGGCAGGCTGGCTGGCTTGCTGGGAGCCTATCGTGCGAGTGGACAGGCGGGGAGGGCGTCGTTGGTTAGCTGCCTCTCTCGCATGTGAAATACATAATGAAGCCGCTGGGACGGGACGCATGTGATTTTCTGAGATCGCGAGTCACGTGGATGTAACCTGATCCTAACACGCGACGGCGACGATGAAGCAGACGAAGCAGAGGCGGCGGATAGCTCAGCAGGAGGGTAAGGGCAATAACACGAGACGCGACTGGCCGCTGAGCTGCTGGACACCGGTAGCACAGATGAAATAACCCGCGACGGCATCAACCTGCATTCTCTATTTAACTGTCATCAGATATCTATGTCTCATGCTATTCTCCTCTCTATCTATCTATCTACCTTGTCTCTACAAGATCTATATCATCTACTTTTCCCTTGTTCTACTCTGTTATTCCTGCTGTCTTCTTACTCTGCCTGCTGTTTTGCTGCTTCTTCAGCTGTACCTGATTAGTCATATGTTTGTCATCAAGTCACGCGAGATGACGTAGATACCCTTCACGTGACTATAGGTACTCACTAGTCCCCTTCAGACCTAGCGACCGGCAGAAAAAAAGCCGCCCGGGCGCTTCTTGTCGCCTGCTTACCTAACTCACCGCCTTTCCCTTCTCGTCCAGCTTCTTTTTTTCTTCCTTTTTTTTTTTTTTTTTTTTTTTTTGAGTTTTTCCGTTGCCAAAGGAAGATCCAGCGAGAAAGCAAACACCATCAGACGCTTACTCCAGCTTTTTCCTCCAGGCTCACCGAAAACACAAACCAGCAGCAACCGCCGTCGCCCTGCCGCCCCCCCCAGCGCTCGCAGTCCCAGAGCTCGATAGTCCGCCGATTGCCTGACCAGCCTGCTGCCTTGCCGGCGCTCGATTCTGGCGGCCTCGTCCCATGTCCAGCGCCGCAGCTCGCCCCTGAAAGCGACCCTCCCTCCACTCGTTCTGAGCTGGCCCAGTTCACTCTTCCGGCCCGCTGCTGGTCGAGCTGCGTTCCAGTCGACGGCGTACCAGGACGATAACCGCTATCCGGCTCCCGTTGTGCCCTCTGCCCTCTCGTTGACACTTGGTTGAGGCCCGGCTGCTCGGCGTGTTGAACCGTATGAATCCGTCGGGTAAAGATGGGTGGCATCCGGGTGCTGGCCCGCAGCCTCACCATGTAGACCAGCTAGGCCAGCAGTCCGCGCGCCCAGTCGGTGCTTTTGGGTATATTTCTCCTCTTTCCCTTGTTGATCGTGGCTGTTGGCCTTGCTAGCAGTGGCTTTGTACGCTTAATATGACATGTCAAGCTGACGGCGCTTTGCGCATTCGGGGAAAAAAAGGCAAAACACTCCGTTGGATGACCAGGCGTCGAAACAGCCGTCGCGTACCCTTCCTCCGCCGCAAGGTACGGCCGCTTGTTTGCTTTGTCTCCTATCTTTGCTATATACGACTAACGATGCCCTCTGCAGGCCCATATCACTCCGCAAGCCAGTCAGGCCATTCTCTCCCCACGCTCGCAGATCTCACGCAGGGCGCCTCTGTTCCTCCTCCAGCGCCCCAGTCACATCAGCAGCAGCAGCAGCAGCAGCAACAACAACAACAACAACAGCAACAGCAGCAACAGCAGCAACAGCAGGCTTCTCGCTATGGTCCGCATCAGCAGCAGCCGCTAGGACGAGGTCACACATTGCCCGGTATCGGCCAGACGATCCAGCACACTTCCCCTCCGTCGTCGATAAGTCATGACCGCGAGCGTGAGCGTGAACGGGATCGCAGACCTCGCCAAAGGGAGATAGAAATGCTTGAACTCGAGCGAGAGATGGAACGAGAGAACGAGATGCGCGAGCGAGAGCGTGAGATGGCTGACAGGTATCACCGTGAACAGCAGCATCAACAGCAGCAGGCCCAGGCACAGCAGCAACAACAACAGCCACACCCGGTTCAAAGTCATACGGGATCCATCCCCATCCATCAGCCAGTTGCTTCAAAGGTACCAAGCTCGATCCACGGACCCAATGGCCTGCTCTCGAATCTGGCTACGGCCACTAACGCGCCACAGCCTTCTATTCAGGCTTCAAACCCACCTTCCAGCCTGTTTGGTAGCTCCATGCAACACAGCGAGGGGCCACCACGCCAGTATCTCCAGCCCTCCCAGCCGGTCCTCGCTTTCAACTCGGGCCCTTCTCAGGTTCCGGGCAGTGTTGCTGCTCTAGCACAGGGCCAGCAACCCATATTAAACGTAAGTTTGCCCCTACTTTCCACCCCATTTTCTTTACCTGCAAAAAGTAGCTCTGCCTGCGTGAATGAAATACACACAATGAAAACGATGTGTCGCCCTCGTCAGCCGTCCAAACTGATGGGAAGTACTGGAAAATGGAATGTCCCGTGAATTTCATTCACCGTGCTGAGAATGACTCCATGGCTGGACTGATTTCACTGAGATTCCGCTCCACCTGTACCATATATGCACTATTTCCTACGTCTCTTTTTTTTTTTTTTTTACGAATTTTCTTTCCGTTATTTACTCAATTCCCCTACCTAAGCACACGTCGAAGTTGATTTTGAATCCCTGCTAATGGCGCCTAACAAACAGGATGCGCTGAGCTATCTGGACCAGGTCAAGGTCCGCTTCGTCGAGCAGCCAGAAGTCTACAACCGGTTCCTTGACATTATGAAGGATTTCAAAAGCCAAGCGTGCGTCACATGCGGACTACATTACAATATACACAAAACTGACAGCCTATAGTATCGATACACCCGGCGTCATCCAGCGTGTTTCGACCCTCTTTAACGGCCATCCTGCTCTGATCCAAGGATTCAACACCTTCCTACCCCCCGGGTACCGTATCGAATGCGGAACGGACGATAACCCCGATGCGATCCGCGTGACCACTCCCTCGGGCACAAATACCATCTCCATGCAGTCAGGTTCTAGACCCTCGTTAGGCGCCCCCGAAGGAGCCGGCCCTACAGTACAATCCGCTCCAGCTTCACGTCCCGAATACTACGACCAGCCTCGCAGCGCATGGCAGCATGGTCATGCCCAGCAGCAGGCACAGCCGGGCCATCCATCAGGTGCGCCTGGCTCATACTCGCCCAAGTCGCAGCATATGGCCGCAGGCATGTACGGGCAACAACAGCAGTCTAGACACAACCCATCTCAGGACACACAGTACGACTACCAGGCTCAGCATGAGCAACAAGCTTCCAGTGAGGCCACCTCAATGGTTCATCAGCAGGAGCAACGAGGAGTTTCGCAGTTGCAGAATGCTGTATCGGTCGCCTCCGGTGCAAGTCGGCAGCCGATGATGCAGCTTCCACCGGGTTCTCATACACCCGGCCCATCACAGCCTATCGGCTCAATGGCCACTGGTATGGGCCCGTCGGGTGTTATACCCGGCCAAGTTGATGCTTCGAAGCGTGGACCTGTTGAGTTTAACCATGCCATAAGTTACGTTAATAAAATCAAGGTATTTAAGATTCCTGCAAAGTTATGTGCCATTCATTGCCGTTGATTTTCACTGACGCTTTTATCTTCCCCAGAATCGCTTCTCCGACTCCCCCGAGATATACAAACAGTTCCTTGAAATCCTGCAAACATACCAACGCGAATCCAAGCCCATTCAAGACGTTTATACCCAGGTCACTCACCTCTTTGGCGCCGCTCCTGATCTCCTAGAAGACTTTAAACAATTCCTACCAGAGTCTGCAGCCCAGGCGAAAGCTCAAGCTACACCCTCAACCCGCCAGTCGCAGGAAGAAGTGCCCGTCATCAGCAATGTACGTGGAGAACCCGGTTATAGCTCTGCAGGTCTGCCACAACCTCAGTTGGCAAGAAGTGATGTGAAGATGCCACCGCTGGGACAGTTTAACGTCAAGGATTCAACCAAGGAGAGCAAAAAGCGACGTGGTGCTCCAGGTGCCCAGGCCGTCGGTGGAGGAATGCCCGGTATGCAGCCAGCAGTTGGCGACATGAATGGTGCCCAGATGAACAAGAATGCTCCCCAGCAGATCGGCATGAACAAGAGAACAAAATTGAGCCATAAGCCATCTGCAACGGATGCTCATCAGCCTACCATCTCACCAACTCTGGTCCCTGCATTGCCTGAGCCGATACCTCCAAGCTTCTCTCTCACTCCCTCCCACGAAGAATATGCCTTCTTCGACCGGGTGAAGAAATTCATCGGCAACAAGCAAACATTCGGAGAATTCCTCAAGCTCTGCAACCTTTACTCTGCGGACCTGATTGATCGCAATGTCCTCGTCAACCGTGCCGCGGGTTTCATCGGCGCAAACCAGGAAATCATGTCCTGGTTCAAGCGATTCATGCATATCGAGCCTAAGGACGAACTAATCGAACCCAAGGCCAAACCTGACTCTGGATCTGTCAATCTCTCTCACTGTCGTGCCCTGGGACCAAGTTATCGTCTCCTACCTAAGCGTGAGCGTCAAAAGGCTTGCAGCGGCCGTGATGAGCTATGTAGGAGCGTACTGAACGATGACTGGGCCTCTCATCCGACATGGGCTTCTGAGGACTCCGGATTTGTTGCCCATCGCAAGAACCAGTACGAAGATGCTCTGCACCGTATCGAAGAAGACCGTCACGACTATGACCACCACATCGAAGCCTGCATCCGCACTATTCAGCTTCTGGAACCCCTGGTGCAACAGATTTCACTTATGAGTGACAGTGATAGGTCGTCGTTCAAGCTGCCGCCCGGCCTTGGAGGTCAGAGTGAGACTATCTACCGACGGGTTATCAAGAAGATATACGATCGCGAACCCGGCCAGCGAGTCATCGAAGAGATGTTTAACCGGCCTTGTCTCGTGCTGCCGATCGTGCTTGCCCGGCTGAAACAGAAATGCGAAGAATGGAAAGCAACTCAGGTACGGTTACTCCTTCCTCTAAGCTCTAATTAAACTTGTATAAAAGCTTGATACTGACGAAATATAGCGTGAATGGGATAAGGTGTGGCGAGAACAGATGCAGAAGGGTTTCTGGCGCAGTTTAGATCACCAGGCTATCATCATGAAAGGCAACGACAAGAAGGTGTTCTTGAGCAAACATATCCAGCATGAGATTCAGACGAAGTTTGAAGAAGGCCGGAATCGTCGTAGGACTGGAGTCCATGTCTCCAATTACCAGATGGACTTTGCCTTCGAGGACTCTGAAGTGGTTCTTGATGCTACCCATCTGCTGCTCTGCTATCTCGACCACAGCTCCGCTGGCTTTGGTGCTGATCCGCAGCGCGTTATGGCTTTTATCAAGGACTTCATTCCTGTCTTTTTCGGAATTGATCGGGAAGCCTTCAAGAATTACCTCTCAGAGGTGTATGACAGTTCGTCGGCAAGCGAGGATGCTGACGATGATAGCTTGCCAGACGAAGCTCCCATACGACCAAAGCGCATCACAAGCGGGAAGAAATTCGAGCTTCTGCGCGAGGTTCTCAACAGATGCCCAGATCGGTCTAACAGGCCCGAACTTGACCTCAGGGCCGGATCCACAGCCGCAAGTCGAGCATCGACTCCTCTGTCGATGAACGATTCCACACCCGCGCCTCGTTCAGGCGATAACTTTGATATCGCCGAGCTTCGATGGATGGACCATCCTACTCGCGGAAACTTCCATCACAAGCGGGAATACCCGCTCAACGAGCCCTACAAGAAGAAAGTCCACCATTTCTACTGCAATCTTACCATCTACTGCTTCCTATATACCTTTGAAATTCTTTATCGTCGGCTGTTGAATGTGAAGCAGTATGAAAAGGAAGCCCATGAGGCCGTTCGTCGTGCTATGGCACCCAAGGCCGCTTTGGAGCTGGGAATGATTGATAAGACGCCCGCTGATCTACTTTATGACACCGACCCCAAGGCAAACTTGTACCACCAGATCATCCGCATGTGTGAAGAGGCGATTACCGGTAATTTAGAACTAACGCATCTCGAGGAAACCCTGCGCCGCTTCTACATGAAGAACGGATGGCAACTCTACCAGCTTGATAGAATCATGGGTGGTATTGCGAAGTACGCTGCTGGCGTGTTCAATGGTGATGTTAAGGACCGAAGCTCAGATGTTATCAACCTGTTCTACAAAGAGCGCGAGAAAGAGGAGACAACTCATAACCAAGAGCTCCAGTATCGCAAACAGGTGGAACGATTGATCAAGGAAGGAGATATCTATCGAGTCACATTTGTAAGAATCCATAATTCTGCTTCCAACTGCGAATAGGTACTAACTTGTTGGTCTCCAGGTCCCTGCTTCGAAACATGTCTTGGTCCAGCTTTTGACTCCAGATCAGAGTACACTGGAAAGTGACGGCCTGGGCCATGAAGCTCGATGGTCCTACTACGTTTCTGCATATACGATGCGCGATCCCACTGAGGGAGTTCTCTTCTCGGACATGCGCATGCCTTTCTTGAAACGCAACTTGCCTCCTAAGATGGACTCGGATGAAGAATATAACAACTTTTACAAGCCACTTGTTCATCACGACGGCCTAGTCATACGCATTTGCGCTAACAGCTATAACATTCTGTACGAGCCAGGTACCCAGGACTGGTGGTATCGCCATGAAACCAACAAGGAAACCAAAGCCCCAGAGAACATGAGGGAATACGCTAGCTTGAAAGAGAAGCGCAGAGATCGGTTCAGAGGGAAGTTTGTGAATAACCCTGCCTGGGCCCGTGGACTGAGCAAGGATGAAGTCGACAAGTCAAACCAGCAGTTCAGGACTTGGGTTGGTGCCGTTGCAGAGGACACGGCACCGGCCGTCGCCACTTCCGACACCGCAGCTGAGCATAAATCTGATGACAAGTCTGCTTCATCGGCTAGTCGTGAGAAAGACACTGCTGGCCTCAAAGTAAAAGGCGAAGAACCGGCGGACGAGGACCAGGAAATGGGCGGCGTTGATACTGAGCCTTCAAAGTAGTATCTACATCGAGCCCACCTGACTGACCTTGTTAATGATTCCATCTAATTTTCTCCGTTTCTCTTGAATATCTCTTCACTAAATGCATATCCGGGGAGTTAACCATTTCACCAAGGCAGGCCCCCTGGCGCCGGCGCCCTTCCTTTTGATCGAGACGGGAAAGACAACCAAGCAAGCTCTTTGCTTCGTTTCTTTCCGCTCTCTCGAACATACGTACATTTACTTATCTAAGTACCTGGTTGGTGGGCATGGATGGATATTGTATCTGGCGTGGCATCTTCGCCTTCCTTTCTTCTGCTTCACCTTGCTTCGGTTCCCGTCTTAATGTCTTTTTGATTATCTCGATGTCTTGTCTCTATTATGCTTAACTAACCATGTACTATTGTTTATGCTGTAATTGATATATTTTGTCAGCCAATGCATTGTGTCATTGAATATATTCTCGACTCTAGGTGCATAGTTGGCGGTGAAGTCGGAGAGTTGGCGTTGGACGCAGTTTAAATCAACGACATCAATGTCAACATCAACGTCAACGTTCTCTATTTGAGCGCCAGCAAGCGGACTAACGCCCCAATACCTAATGGTTATAGGTGTATATCTACCAGAAGGCTGCCTTGTGAGTGACGGCGGGGGTTGTAGGTGACCAACAGTCATCCAAGACCCTGCTGGCAGCAGACACATAGCCCTCGGCTCACTTTGACCTACTACGACACTAGAATTATCATGCATGATATCGTCGATACTATACCGTCCGTGATATCGCGCCTTTCAGTACGACGGGCCATAAATAAGCTCTATATGGACACGCATCGATGGCCTCAGACTCCGGCCGGACCGCGGCGGTTAGGCATGACGCTCGCCTTGCATAAACATGCATACTGGACAGACGTGTCTCCATTCACATATAAATTGACGGCCCCAACAGCCTCGTACACTACCCTGATGGTAGAGAACCTGGCTAATGGGCAGCCTCACGAGTACCAGAAACGAGCGAATAACGTGGGTATCAAGGCGAGGACGGCTACTCCGTTACCTTGACGAGTCAGCTTGCATCAGCCAGATCGCTGTAACACTGATACGCAGCGTCCGATGTTGGTCTGTTCCATGTACATTCTGACGACAATCCCAGAGATTTGGAACAGATGTCAGCAATTAATCTATCGTGATTAATCTCCGATTAATTTGCCAACAGGAGGGATTGGTGTATCATATATATATGCACAGAGAGGGCGTCATGCTTAAAAATCTCTGCATCTTTCCAGAAATAACCGGCAAGAAAGTTGCTTGATATTGCATACTCCGTACACTGTTAACCTGCTGGGTCAGATCAAGCATTATGTTCTGTCTTGACTTCGGCACTCTCCCGCGGCATAAGAGGTGTTTCCATGTTATCCGATCTGATCAGCGGCAGATGTGATTGGGAGATCCAGGGGTTACCTTCTGTGCACACACCAGTGTTGGCAAGAATGTCAGCATATACGATGCGATCTTGCACATCAATACATGTGCCTGGTGGAGTTGGGGATCTCCTCGTTTGACAGAAAACATTCGGCGTAAACGCCCAGCTAAGAGAGATCTGCGATGCTATATACCGAGTATGGACTGTCAGTTACGACGGCTAGCCAACGTATCAGACGCTTCCTGTGCTGTGACTTGTGTGCAAGGAATGCCCACCCAGGGAGGACAACACAAACACATGCCTGAACGTCTTCGACTTGCCAACAAGCCAACGAGGGGCAGAAGGGTAACTATGAGCAAATATGGCGCAAGAGCCGCAAGAAATTGCAGTGCAAAAGAAAAGAGAAGAAGCAAAGAAAATAACAAATGAGTGCTGTGGAATGCATCAAATTTCGACCAAAGGCGCCCAAAACGAAGGCACCTGCGAGTGACAAACGCCACGTCGAGGAACGGAATACGGCTACGAGCAGCGAATGATATTTTTGCATTGGGCGAGAAGAGAGGCTCCCAAGCCCATGAGGCTTTTCCAAGAGCCCTTGCGAGACGCCATGGATGAGAGCGAGGAGAGCATCTCCGTGGTGATATTAGGGTAAAAATAGCGCTTGACACGAGGCGGACCCCCCGTCCGTTGCCTGGCCTTGCAGCACTACACCCAGATAGGGCAGGCCAGCGACAGCCCTAGCAGGGAAGTCCGGACAGGGATATCCTTCGACTGCCTGTCTGCCTGCCTCTGTTCTGCTCCCCTATCCCTTGGTGAAACGCAGGAACGGCGAATATACTTTTGACGGAGGGATTTTTACCTTTACGCCGTCAATAATACAGAGATCCCGGGACCAAGACATCTTAACCAGCCATTATACCGGCTACGGAGCAGGATACAAGACATCCATTATCAGGACCTGTCGAGGAGCATACTCTGTATGCGAGACCTTCTTATACATGACGCTTGGTCTCTCACTTTTTGAAAATCCCACGTTGTGGCTCATCTTAGTTGGTCGGCCCTGACTTGCATATCAAATCTCCCCAAGGCGTATCGCCCGTGACGGTAGCGTTGTTGCCAGCTGGTTCTGCCCCTGCCGAGCACATTCTAGCAGCCAATGAGCGCGGCGAGGGACCTGGCTCACCGCCACCCAGGGCAGCAGCTCGGACGATCCTCTCGAATATACTTTCAATACCGATAAATAAAATACATCAACAGAGCAGACGAGGCCACGGCGCGCGCAGCACCAGCAAGATGGAGTGAGCAAGACGCGGAGACAAAGGCGAAGGCAGAAAAGCATGAAGACAAGTTTAGAAGCCATTCGCAGCCGGGGGTGACAGCCAGAAATAAGAGAGACGGGTCATGCCCGGGGGGGGGGGGTCTTCGTGTGCTGCCAACAATCGGTCTAAATATACTGGCGCAGGGCCCGCCAAGGGGGTTGAACGCTTGAAGGTGCAATTTCCGCACACGGTGCAACGCCCCCTTTTTCCCACTCGGCAGCGCCCTTGTCCCCGGCGAAGAGGAGTACTTAATATAACACTCCCTCGCATAGCCCTTTCATTTCTGTTTGCTTCATATCTCTCGGTTTCCGTCTCCAGGAGATTCTCCCTTGCCTACCACCGCTTCACTCTTTCAGCGGGCATTCTTTAACGACTATCCAACGCTCTCTATCGTCTGCGTTTTCCCTCCAGCCAGCCGCCAGCCAGAGAAAAAAAGAACGAACGCCTCCCCGCCGCCACTGGAGAAGAATCGATAGAGGAGAGATATGAAGTCTTCCTTGTTTATTGCGGCCGCTGGCCTGCTCGGCTCAGCTGTCGCCAGCCCTCATGCCCATGGCCATGGCAAATTCCATCGCCGCGCTGTTCCAAATCCTCAGGAGACCTGCTTCTGTGAAACCAAGGTCGTCTTTTTCTACGGACCTCCAACCCGTATGTTTTCCCCTTGATCGATGAATGGCAATGGTCATTGATGGGCCGTCTCTATCGCGAGTGTTGATTGCAAAGATTTCCTGCTAACTCGGGATGGTATTAAGTCGTCTTCCCGACACCAACACCCACACCAACGCCGATTGAAACGACCACCACCGTCCAGTCGACCAGCTACACCACCGTGACTGTCAATACCACTGTTCCTGCTTCCTCTCCAGCTCCTAGCTCCTCCGAAACTCCCCAACTGCCAACTGATATCATTATCGTCTACCCGACTCCAGGAACTTACACCATTGCCCCAACCACCTACACTGTTTCCACCAGTGCAACCGTCTGTCCTTCATCTCCTTCCAGCGCGCCAACAGGCCCTATTACCAGCGGTGCTCCCCCATGCCCAAATCCCACCGTTATCCAACCAGGCACCTATACTCAGTCTGGCACGGTCGTGACGGTCACTGTCACCAAGCAAATCTTCACTTGCCCTGCTCCAACCAACACTCACCCGGCACCACCACCGCCACCACCACCACCAACCACGACCCCAGCTCCTACTCCCGCTGAGCCATCCCCGCCTCCCCAGGCCCCAACCAGCAAGGCCCCTGAACCACCAAAGGCCCCTGGACCACCAAAGGCTCCTGAACCACCAAAGGCTCCTGAACCACCAAAGGCCCCAACTTCTTCCCAGGCCCCGGCTCCTAAGCCAAGCGGTGGTCTCGGTGGAGGTAAAACTGGTGGCATGACCTACTCTCCTTACTCCAACAATGGCCAGTGCAAGGATGCCGGTACTGTCATGATGGATATTTCCACCATCAAGCAGGCCGGTTTCACTGCCATCCGCCTCTACTCCACTGACTGCGATGGCCTCAAGAACGTTGGTGATGCCTGCAAGGCCCACGGCCTCAAGATGATCATTGGCGTCTTCATCTCTGAGACTGGTATTGGAGGAGCTGGTAAGCAGGTCACAGACATCACCAGCTGGGCACAGTGGGAATTGGTCACACTCATTGTCGTCGGTAACGAGTCCGTCCAGTCTGGTCGCACTGATGCTGGTGCTCTCGCCGGATTCATCCTCTCAGCCAAGGCCACCTTCAAGAGTGCTGGCTATAACGGCATGGTCACCACCACTGAGACCGTCAACGTCTGGCAAGTCAGTGGTTCTACCCTTTGCAGCGCAATTGATGTCCTTGGTGCCAATATCCACTGCTTCTTCAACCCTGATGTCACCGCCGACAAATGTGGCAGCTTCGTCCGCAGCCAGATGGAGCTTCTCTCCAAGATTTGCCCAGGCAAGCAAGTCTTCAACCTCGAAACTGGCTGGCCTAAACAGGGTAACCCTAACAACCTCGCTATTCCTGGTGTATCACAGCAGAAGGAAGCCATCGAGTCTCTCGTCAAGGAAGTCGGACCTGAATCTATCTTCTTCTCCTTCGTTGATGATGCCTGGAAGGATCCCGGCCAATTCGGAGTCGAGCAGCACTGGGGATGTATCGATGTCTTCAAGTCCATGTAAAGTTAGCATCTAGCTAGACCCGACGCATTTCACTTCAATTCCGTTTCCGCGTTATCACCTTTTTACTCTATTATTGACCCCTTTCTCTCTTCGCCCCCCTGGGTGTCAAGTCTCGCACCATTTTCCCGTTTTCTCGACTGCGAGGCACGACCTACCTTCTCCTGTCTCTGTTACTCCCTTTCTCGCTTCGTCTTTTTCTTCTCTTGTTCAAATGCCCCTGGCCGCTTTGTGGAATAGTTTATGTTTGGAGTGAGTTGGATCGGAGGGAGTTGTATTTCATATACGCAACAGCCGTGTTCACTTTTAATCCATGTCAAGAATTTCCTTTTCTGAATTCCAATTCCAAGCAACCGATAGTCTGGCTGATATTTCATGGTATCTCATGGTCTTGATGATCTCCTAAACTGGAGCCTCCCAGCTGACCAGCCTGATATTGCGCCCAGCGTATACTCAACGTACATTTTCAACCTCAGACGTCATCAGGACCAATGGTCACTGACCTTCTCGATGTTTCGTCAGTTCCATGGCTTTTCCACCGACGGAGCAACTTGAGGCCGTCGGATCTGCGGCTCAACTGGTTCTTCCGGTCGTTGCTAAGCCCTGGGCACCCCCCTGTGGGCCAACAATAGCAAGACAGCAGCGGACGAGCTTCGCTGCTTGGTTGCTATCAGCTCATGACAGGTCCCTCCTCGTCCCTCCGATGGCGTTGGGCCGGGAGCTTGAAATATAGCTGCCTGGCTGATAGTTATCCACTGTCGACGACGGCCTCCCTCGCATCATCGTATAGCCTCCGTGCTTCACGTTATGCTCACATCTAAGTATGGCCTCAGCTCGTAAAATTTTTTTGATAACGACCGTTTTGGACCCTGTGGATCTGGCTATGACGAGTTCCTTAGTATCAAGGCTTGACGGGATGGAGCAACAGTCGACCTGGGCCTGTTCAGTCCTGTTCTTGTTTCTCCTGCGGGTCGGGTGGATGTCGGAACCCGCAGTCTCGCTTCCCCGATGGCATAGCTATCAGATGCTGGATATATATATATATACGTATATAAACATGTATATAATTCATCTCTTGCTGCGATCTCTGGCTTTTTCCGACAACTATATACCCCCTCTCATCAAAGCGGATATCAATCTGGCCAGCATGAGCACTGCAGTTGAAGCAGGAGGCCAGAACGGCCCGCAGCAGTCAGGAGTCTCATCCTCTGCCAGCTCGCATACCGAGATAGAAGAATTCCGTCCCTCGAAGCGGACATGGCTCATCTTCCTGACGCTGTCTGTGTTGACGCTGATGGTGGCCCTCGATGGGACGTCTATATCCGTTGCCTTGCCTGTACGCATAAACACTGCTTAACATGCCCTGTTCATGGAACCACCTAAACTGACTGTTCTGATACTAGATAATTGCTTCTAAACTACATGGATCGGCCATCGAGGCCTTCTGGAGCGGGACCTCGTTCCTCCTCTGCTCAACAGGTTGGACCGCCTAAAACCCGATATCCAACCCCCGTTGTCAAGCTAACAACCGATCAAACAGTCTTCCAACCCAGCTTTGCGTCGTTTTCAAACATCTTCGGCCGCAAACCCATGACGCTGATTGCACTGACGTTCTTCTTCGTCGGCACTCTTGTCTCTGGCCTGTCAAACAACTTCACCCAGATGCTGGTCGGTCGATCCATCCAGGGCGTCGGAGGCGGCGGCATCATCGCCCTGACGGAAATCGTGGTCACGGATCTGATCCCCATGCGCGAACGGGGGAAGTACTTCGGCATCCTGAGCTCGATGTGGAGTTTGGGATCAGTGCTGGGCCCTGTGTTGGGCGGCGGATTCTCACAGAACGTCTCCTGGCGATGGATCTTTTACATCAACTTCCCCTTCGTGGGCATCAGCTTGATATTTATCATCCTCTTCTTCAAGCTTACCCGTATCCCGGACTCGTTGGCCACGAAGTTACGCAGGATAGACTATATCGGTTCAGCGCTGTTCATTGCCTCTGCGGTTTCCTTTCTCATCCCCGTTACTTGGGGAGGAGTCATGTACGACTGGAGCTCCTGGCGGACTCTGGTGCCCTTGATACTGGGCATTGCAGGACTGATTGGATTCATGTTCTATGAGACGTACTTCGCGGCTGATCCCATGATTCCCGTTACCGTGTTTGCTACTCGAACCGCTGTCGTGTCGTACATCGAGACGGTACTACATGGTCTCGTTCTCTGGTGCGGTCTCTACTACTTGCCTCTTTACTTCGAGACAGTCAAGGAATACTCGCCCATCCTATCCGGCGTCGCTCTTTTCCCGCTCAGCTTCACTGTCGCCCCTAGTGCCGTCGTAGTAGGCGTCATCACCACTCTAACGGGCAAATACCGCTGGTCAATCTGGATGGGCTTCTTCCTCAGCACGCTGGGAATGGGCCTGCTTGCCATTCTAAAGGTAGACAGCAGCGTTCCAGCATGGATCTTCCTCATGCTCCCCGCCGGCGTGGGATTAGGCATGCTTTTCCCGGGCCTTGGTTTCGCTATCCAGGCCTCCGCGCTCAAGGGCCATATGTCCATGGCCGTAGCGATGTTCAGCTTCTTCCGTGCCTTCGGTCAAGCCATTGGCGTTGCTATTGGCGGCGTCATCTTCCAGAACCGCATGGTGGCCAAGTTGAGGAAGTATCCTGAGTTTTCTGCGCCGGGCCTTGCGGAGAAGCTGAGCAAGGATGCCGCTGTGTTGGTGCAAGTGGTTCGAGGGATGCCTGAGGGTCCGCAGAAGATGCATCTCAAGGAGGCGTTTACGGGCAGTTTGAGGTTTGTCTGGATCGTCTGCTGTGTGCTTCTGGCTGTTGGAGGGTTGTTGAGCGTATTTACTGCCTCGTATGACTTGAATCAGGGGATCGATTCGGAGCAGACGCTGGTTGAGAAAAAGGATCGCAATGCGACGGTTGAGACGGGTGTCACTCCATCTCAGAAGGCTTGATGAACGCTTTTTGTTTCTTCTTTTCCCTTTTGTTTGGGTACAGCCATGGTTATGGCTACGGGAGGGTGGCTATTGCGTTTCAAGAGGGAATGCTATAGATGGCGTTGATGCTATGGGTGAACATAATAATTGATGACATGTATATAAATAATATAACGAAGACACTCTCGATTCAAAGTACCAACAGCGGTATATTTTCGCACTGCATCAGGAAAACCAAACCAATTCATTACTGCTAAAGCCAAATCCAGTCTTTCTTCTGGGAGGTAGAGACAAAAATATGGGGGATGGATAGGGTCGAATATCCCCGGGTAGACTATGCAAAAAGACGAGACAAGCAAGGCCCAACGTAGGACAAAATGTGTATATGCAAGGACTGGAAACAATAGACGGAGAGTCCAGACAGATAGGGAAAAGGCAGAAGACAGAAGTCAAAGTAAAAGAAGAAAAGAAAAGCTAGCCTGTCCAGGGCGCATGATGGCTGATATATATATCGATAGCAAGACCAACTGTGCAATGCATGCATATAGGTATATGTCGGAGCGCGAGTGTGGGTGGAGGTATAGGTGGTATTAAGCTATTACGCAAGAGAAATCGTTACCCTTGAAGGTAGATGGTGAGGATGTAGAGCCAAAGGAGTAAAAGAGAGAGATAAGAGGGAGTGATGGAGGTAAAAAAAGGGAGTATCTAGTAAGGAGAGTGAGATGCAGATGCGCGCTGAGAAATAGGAGTGGGAAGAAGATGTGAACATAAATAAATCAGAAAAGGCCGAATCGTTTAGTCTTTGGTTTTTCCCCTGATAGATACCTTGTTAGTACGTGCATGTAGTTTAGGTATAGAGAAGAATATGGGCGAGATGTACCATTTTTCTGGAGACGACGGGAGGCAGCAGAGTTAGGGTCAGCCCCTGAGGCAGCCGCTCTGATGGCAGCTATACGATGCTTTGCCCTCTCGTCGCCATGATCAGCGGCGCGGACATACCATACATTGGCCTCGAGGGGATCACGACGACATCCAATGCCCATTTCCGTGAAGTAGCCAACTGCATATTCAGCTTTGGCAAGCCCTAGAAGCAATGCCAGTTAATATCAGGGGTTACTATGTATATAAGCGACAAGGGGGAACATAGAGACATACCACATTCGGCTGCCCGTCTGGCCCATTCATAGGACTCATTCTCATCCTTTTCAAGAATGGGTTCAGCACCAACCATGAACCAGGCACACAATGCCATCATGGCCATGGGGTGGCCTAATTGCGCAGCTCCCGTATAGAAATGGACGCTCAACGCCGGGTCTCGAGGACAATTGAGCTTTCCATGCTCATACGCGTCGCCCATACGATAGCTGGCCTCCGCATGGCCCAGTTCAGCGCTTTTGGTGAAAAGCTGAGCAGCGTATGATTCGTCCTGGAACACATCGTCGCCATATCCGACCTCGTGCAGCAGTCCCAGCTCGTAAGGCGCAGCATTGTACTGAACATCAGCAGATTCAGCAGCCCGTTTGAGCCAGGTGATGCCCTCGCGGTATCTCTTGACCAGCCCCATGTCTCCAGCCAGACAGGCCCTTCCTAGCCTTGCCATGGCGCCTGGATGGTTTTTAGAAGCGGCCTGGCGGTAGAACTGGACTGCCTTTGCGCCGTCCTGCTTGGTTCCCCAGCCAAACTCGTAGCAGAGAGCAGCACGATAACCGGCTTCTGCATGGCCATGTTTGCTTGCAGCGACGAAAAGTTGGAATGCCTTGTCGTGGTCTGGTTTTCCTTTGTTGAAGAGGCCGGAAGCCAGCCCATCGCCAAGGTAGTATTGAGCGTAAGGATAGCTCCGGTCAGCAAGACGTTGCAGGATGCCCTTTGCTTCCCGTAGCAGCTCTGCCCTGGAAGTTTCTCTTTTGTCTGTGCTGTTATTGTTATTGCCGCTGTTGGTATTACCGTTGTTGTTATTTGAGGAAGATTGCGACTCGTCTAGATCGATGTCCTGGGCTGCGTGGATCATGAAGACGGCAAATTCGTACTGGGCGCCGGGGTCATTGGTCTTCTTGACGTTGGCCAAGTACATGTCAAACGTCTGCTTCTGGGAGAGCAGCGAGGCATTGTTGCCCACGGCGGAGCGCAGATAGGCGTTGTTGAGCGCATTGGGCGCCGGTGGGGGCTGCGGATAGGGGACGTTGAGCAGGTCAACAAAGGAGAGCGGCCGCAGGTCAGCCTGGGAGTGCGAGCTGACTGCACGGGCGTTCGGCGAGCGCCTGTGAGCATGGGGGACGCCGAGATGGTCTGCTCCGTGGGCGTTTCTGTTGCTGGAGGAGCGCGAGGAGATGCTGGCGCTGGCACTGGCGCTGCGGACGTGGCCATGGAAGGGCTGGTGATGGTACTGGAGCGGCTGGTAGGGCTCGATGATGCTCTCGGCGGCGCTCTCGTCGCTGTGCCGGGCCTCTGACTGCGCATCTGGCTGGCCCTCCGACTGCCTGTCTGACCGTGGGCTGTCTGTCCGTTGTTGTTGTTGCTGATGTTGGTGTTGTTGCTGATGTTGATGTTGATGTTGATGTTGGTGTTGATGTTGCTGGTGATGGCCCATCTCTGCGCTGGAGGACTGGTCTGCCCTCGCGGGCGAGACGGGCCCTCCGTGCATGGCAACGCTGCCGTGCTGAGCGTTCCCCGGGAGCTCCTTTCTCGTAGGCGTAGATCGTAGGTAGACTGGCAGCGGCGGCGAGAGGGGAGGCTGCTGGCTGCCCATGTCTTTGCTGTCTCTGATCGGTGTCTCAGGCTCCTCGTCGATAACCCAGGCCAGCAGCACCTCCCGGCGGGTCCTGATATAGGTATTTAAGCAGACAGCAGCAAGCTGCTCTCCTCCGGTGGCCAACCCTCAGCCTAGTTTTCCGGAAGTTATGCAGCAAGGTGCTCTTTCGTCAGCGACCTGTCGTGGCCCCGGAGTCAGCCAGCGGGTAGTTACTAGCAACAGACGAGACGAGACTCGAGACCACAGGAGGGGGGCAGGAGGTTGTGCCTACAGCGCTCTCTTTTTCAATGCAGCGAGAAACAGACCATGACGGCCAAACGAGCGGGAGAAGAAGAAGACGACGACGACGACGACGACGAGGAAAAGGGAGAGACGACTGAGCGAAGGACTTATTTTTTTCTGTTCTTCTTCCTGGTGGAGTTTTCTGACGCAAAGCAGAGATCCAACTGCTCCACGGGATGATGGATGGAGGACGCAGCGCAGGATTGAGGCAGGACGGAATGCCAGCAGCCACGGACTAGCGAGCGAGCAGAGCAGCTAAGCGAGAGGAAGCTGAACAAAGCCAGAGAGCAGCGGACGAGCAGCTGAACGAGGGACGCTTGAGAGACGCAGAGATGGCCAGCAAAGGCGCCGATGTTTGGACGGTGGCTGAGGATGAGGCTCGCGGGCTCGACGGCTAAGCTGGCGACTTTGATATACGAGGCAGCGCAACATGCATAAACCAGACGTCAGGACGAGCCTTGACTAGCTCAACTGCTGCGTACGCTTGACTCTCTGGCGTCTTGTCGTAGTTATTATTAGAGCCGGGGCAGCGCTTTGCATGGGGAACTCGCTTAGGCGTAGCGAGCACTCATGAACGTCTCTCTTTTCTCTATATCTCTATCATTCTATCATTCTATCATCCTATCATCCTATCATCCTATCATCCTATCATCCTATCATTCCTATCATTCCTTTGCTGTCATTGTTAATGTTTACTTCTTCAGCGTCTTCATCTCAGCCGGCTTCTATATAGATCTGAGACACGCAAGGCGAAGCCCCTTTTTCTTCTTCCGCCAGCGCTCGCTCTGCTGCCCGCCCGGACTTGGGCACTTGTCAGGCCATTACTAGCCTGCGCCAGCCGCCCTGCAGGCCTCTTCTCTGCCTTTTGACTCTCTTTTATCTCTTTATTTTGTTCTCTTTCGCCTGCTTTTCTGTGATATCAACTTCTCCCCCCTTGCTGGCGTAATAAAAGTGTTATTAAAAGTGCTAAAAGGAGGCCTCTGTATGTAATGTAATTACCGGCTCCACCCAAGTTGCCCCTTTTTGCCGGTAAACTTGTGTAACCTCGATACCGCTAAACTCTATCTTCGTTGCCTGGCAAACAGCTCACGTGACTTTTCCTTTTGTCTTTCTTTTTTTTTCTTTTTTTTCGGTTTTCAAACATCAACAAAAGGACGAAAAAGCCAGCAAAGACAGCAAAGACGGCGAGAAAAAGACAGTCGACGCCTGCTAGACGATTATAGTCAACAGAGAGAGACTCGCCAGTGCTCGTCGGAGCTGCTGATGCCCGCTTAGCGCCCTCTGTGTGTCTGTCTGCCCGCCGCCGCTCGTTATCCGCCTCGACGACCCCCTATCACCACGACTACCATCGATATTATACACCAGCAGCAGAGACACAACAGCAGCGACGGCAGCGATTCTCCGTACATGGTCGAGTGGATGAGACCGCTGGATATATAGATGTCCCTCCCGCAGCGGCCAGGGGCGTCCTCGTCCTCGCCCAGCCAGCCGTCCTTCCGCGACTCCTACCAGCGCCGGCGGCCTGACATCGAGTCCCCCAGTCCCTCGCCCTCGCCCACGCCCGCCGGCGAGCTCGGTCGCAAGCGCAGTCTCATCCGTCCAGAGCGCCATAGGATCAGCCGTGACCATCCAAACTACCACTACCGCCAGCATGCCCAGAACATGTCTGTCTACCCGTCCACCACGGGCAACGACCCCGTCTACGAGGAGGCCGGAGCCCCTGAGCTCGTCGATACCTCTGAGACCATAAGCTCCGGCAGCACGGGGCTCAAGAGCATCACCAAGCCCGAGAGAAACACCACCAGTCTCGAGCGGAACCCCAGCATCGATGTCAACTCGGTCCCTTCCACCACGGGGGGCGCACCAACCCCGTCCCCCCGCCCCCCCGCGGCCGCCGACAGCAGGCAGTCCGACTCCCACCGCCGTATGCAGCGGAAGCTCTCTCGCAAGGCCTCCAAGTCGACCAAGGAGGAACGCCGGCTGGAGGAGAAGAGGCGCCAGCAGGAGATGGACAACATCAAGCCCCCCAGCTTGTGGAATGTCTACTGCGGCATGATCACCTTCTGGGCCCCAGACTTTATCCTCAAGTGCTTTGGCATGCCGGCCAAGGCTCAGCGGAGAGCCTGGAGAGAGAAGATGGGCCTCATCAGTCTGATCCTGCTCATCTGCGGCTTCGTCGGTTTCCTCACCTTCGGATTCACCCAGGTCGTCTGTGCGGCTCCTCCCGTGCGTCTCAAGGTCAACGAGGTCGACCAGGGTTACATGATCTTCCACGGACGCGCCATCAACCTCGCCAACTCCCGACACCCAGCCGTGCTCGGTCTGCCCGACGCCTCTGTCGTTGTCTTCTCCGGTGACGGATACGGCGGCCAGGACGGTAGCTTTCTCTTCCAGAACGTCAATGGCGCCTGCAAGGGCATGATTACCCCCAAGGAGGGTTCTGATATCCCTTCCAACAGCGACGGTGACATGGGATGGTATTTCCCCTGCGTCACCTTTAACCAGGACGGCTCAACTAAGCCCAACTTCACCACGCCAGAGTACCTCGGATACAAGTGCCATACCTCCGCCGCTGCTCGAGACGCCTTTTACGATCTCCGCACAACTGGCGAAGTCTACTTCTCTTGGGACGACCTCAAGAACAAGAGCAGAAACTTGCTCGTCTACTCCGGGAACGTTCTCGACCTCGACCTGCTCAAGTGGTTCAACACCAGCCAGGTTTCCTACCCGTCTCGCTTCGACCAGCTCCGTGAGAGTGAGGAACTGCGCGGCATCGATGTCACCCACCGTTTTCAGACCGGCCCGGAGAAGAGGATGTTCAAGTGCCTGACCCAGATCATCAAGGTTGGTTCAATCGACACCGAAACCGTCGGATGTATCGCCTCCAAGGTCGTGCTCTACATCTCTCTCATCTTCATTCTGGCTGTTGTTGTCGTAAAGTTCCTCCTTGCCTTGGCCTTCCAATGGTTCTTGGCCCGCCGGTTCGCAGCTCCCAGACAGCCATGGATCCAGACTCCAAGGAACGGAAGCCGCCAAATAGAGACTGGAGTACGACATCTACCGGCCCGGCCCC
>NW_003456423.1:387875-434437 GCF_000151425.1 Trichophyton rubrum CBS 118892 | reverse complement strand
ACAAGCAGCGCAATACCATCACCACCATGTCCAGCCAGAATAACTCCAACCGCCTCAGCGCCGCGCCAATGTACAAGCTCGGCAACCCAAGCCAGGGAACCCTTAGCGCTGACCCCCGACACAGCCTCATTGACAGTCGTACCAGTCTCATGGTTCCAGGGCATGACCACCGCCACTCTACCATCAGTGACATCGAGGGCCAGGGCCCTGCCGAGTTCGTCCACGAGGCCGTTGTGCCACAGCCTCCACCGGAATGGCAGCCGTTTGGCTACCCACTAGCCCATACCTTGTGTCTGGTTACCGCTTACTCTGAAGGCGTCGAAGGAATCCGCACTACCTTGGACTCAATTGCATTGACCGACTACCCCAACAGCCACAAGACCATCCTCGTCATCTGTGACGGTATCATCAAGGGTAAAGGCGAGAGCATTTCCACCCCTGATGCCGTGCTCAGCATGATGGGCGACCATGCCGTGCATCCAGACGATGTCCAGCCCTTCTCCTACGTTGCTGTTGCCTCTGGCTCAAAACGTCATAACATGGCCAAGATTTACGCTGGATTCTACGCCTATGGTCCCGGTTCCATCGTGCCCCCCGAGAAGCAGCAGCGTGTGCCCATGATGGTCGTTGTCAAGTGCGGAACTCCCGAAGAAGCCAACAAGAGCAAGCCCGGAAACAGAGGTAAACGAGACAGTCAGATCATCCTCATGTCCTTCCTCCAAAAGGTCATGTTCGACGAGCGAATGACAGAGCTCGAATTCGAGATGTTCAACGGCCTGTGGAAGATTACCGGCATTTCTCCAGACTTTTATGAAGTTGTTCTCATGGTTGACGCAGACACCAAGGTCTTCCCAGACAGTCTCACCCACATGCTTTCTGCCATGGTTCGCGACCCTGACATCATGGGCCTCTGCGGTGAGACCAAGATCGCCAACAAGTCCGATAGCTGGGTTACCATGATCCAGGTGTTTGAATACTTTATTTCTCATCATTTGTCAAAATCCTTCGAGTCTGTCTTTGGAGGTGTCACCTGTCTTCCCGGCTGTTTCTGCATGTACCGCATCAAGGCTCCCAAGGGCGGACAGAACTACTGGGTTCCCATCCTCGCCAACCCGGACGTGGTTGAACACTACTCCGAAAACGTCGTGGATACGCTGCACAAGAAGAACCTTTTGCTCCTGGGTGAGGACCGATACCTATCCACTCTCATGCTCCGAACTTTCCCCAAGCGCAAACAAGTCTTCGTTCCCCAGGCAGTATGCAAGACCACCGTTCCAGACAAATTCTCCGTGCTGCTCTCCCAGCGTCGTCGATGGATCAACTCCACCGTGCATAACCTGATGGAACTTGTCCTCGTCCGCGACCTATGCGGCACATTCTGCTTTAGTATGCAATTCGTCGTCTTCATGGAACTCGTCGGAACCCTCGTCCTCCCCGCAGCCATCGCATTCACCTTCTACGTCGTAATCATCTCCATCGTCAAAAGCCCCGTTCAAATCATCCCTCTCGTCCTCCTTGCTCTTATCCTCGGTTTACCAGCCGTGCTAATCGTAGTCACTGCCCATCGCCTATCATACGTTCTCTGGATGTTCATCTACCTCCTTTCCCTACCAATCTGGAACTTTGTCCTGCCCACATACGCATACTGGAAATTCGACGACTTCAGCTGGGGAGACACGCGAAAGACGGCAGGCGAGAAGACCAAAACTGCCGGAATAGAGTACGAGGGAGAATTTGATAGCAGCAAGATCACCATGAAGAGATGGAGAGATTTCGAAAAAGGTACACATCCCTCCTTCCCTATATTTTAACTGGCCGGAGCGTTTGATTAGCCGGTTGGTTGGAAAATTAATTTCTTCGGACGATGCTAACTCTTCTCTGCTAGAACGCCGGCTCCGAAATGCAAACACAGCCAGTCACCATCACACGAATTCCTCGTTTTCCAACTATGCTCATAATTCCGTGTATGGTGGGTACTCCGACTACCAATGAATGCACTTAATCGGACATGTGTTTTTTGTCATTTCTTTATATAATGTTCTATTCTTATTTATATTCCTGTCTGTCTGTCCGCTTACGTGCTTAAATTCAACTGCTTGCTTTTGCCGCATTCCCCTTGATTGATTGAACACTTAAATTTACCCGGATCCATCGGATTGTTACCTTCTGGCCATTTATTACCCCATACCCTTATTACCTCTATTCTCCGTTGCGATGACCCATGAAAGCCCTCGCATAGTTTTTTTATTCATCTATGCCATGTTTCGTTTATATTTGTCAACCTTGGTTTGGCCATGATATTTGATATACCACCACACACTCAGCTGTACTAACTAGTAATATCCCTGATTTTCCTCTGCTTGTCATTGGTGCTTCTCGAGTTGTCTCGTTTTCTTCTCTTTTCACGGCGGCTTACACTTCTTTGGGGTCAAGCACACTTATACCGTTGTTCTGCGTTTGCTTGTCTCTCTGTATGTAGATATAACCATATAAATACGGATATACAAGATATTATTTACTTCCTCACTCATTTTTTTCTCGCTTAACGACTGAGAGCGAACTGCTGTAAGGTACTCTGTACGTAAGAACTCTCTAGTTTACATATCCCTATTCCGTAAACGCCTGCCTACCCGTCTAGGCCAGCCCGACACTGACCCCCTCAACCATGCTTAAACTCAGTACAGTCGTTTTCAAGAGACAGACAACCATCTCGGCCAGGGGGGGTATAAGATCGTAGCCTGCAGATTCCGTGTTTGGCACATCACGCATGAAACCATCCTGGTTCGTGCATGCAAGCGGTGGGCAACATAGCTGGCCTTGGCCTGGTTCAAAGTCAAGATATTATTACTCAAGTCACCCATCAATACTTACGTGGATAGGCGGATTGTGAGTTATGTTAAGCAAGTTAAGTCGAGCCAAAAAAAAAAAAGAATGTAATAAAATAATTCATGTCAGGCTGCCGTGTTGGGCATCGAGCATCGCTGCAGTGTAATGCAGGGGGATGAATGGAAAGAGCCTGGAATTCCATAACAGCCACTCATCATCTTTTTGATAATGATACTTAATAATGGAGTCACTGTATGGGCGTTTTGGCGGAGGGGGATGGACGGAGTTATCCGTAAGAGGTATGTAGACGGGTACACATGCAGGGGTAATGGAAAGCATAACTTCAGCTTCCGACCTTGCTGTGCGTTCCAGCGTGTGTAACAAACGGAATCTGAGATGTTGTTATCTCGCCTGTAGCTTAAGCAGGTAGCCATGCGCGGAGGCCTCCGTATGGAGCAGTCATCCTAAGTTATATACTTATGTATGCACTCCATAAGGCATCTCCGTAGTCCAGCGCGCGGGAACAAGGGGGGCCACTGGGCTTGGTGCGGTGACTAGCGAGATAGGTGGATCAAGAGGGCTAATTGGCTGTTTTTCGCCATCTCAAAATCTTCCCCCCGGGATGATTCGCTGCTCTCCCGCTCCCGTGCCGCGAGAACAGAGAGAGGCTGCGTACCTGTGCCTAGCCGTAAAGTAACTATGTACGGACGGAAGACAGGCATGCGGTAGCGAGGATGTGCAACCCTTGCCTTCTTTGCCCTCCCACATCATGCGCCCCGTCATGCAAGTCCAGTGTCTGTCAAAAGGTGCGGCATCCCTGCAGCCTTCTGGGTCCCCCTTACTCCCTCCCGTGCGGGCCATGGCCACCTCGACTGGGCTAGCGCATGCACCATCCATGTCGCAAGGGCAACAAACACCCATCGCAGGGACATCTCGGCGTGTATAAGTTGTCGGCCATGGTGCCTCAGGGGGTGTTGGTATACGCAGTCTTTCCAACTGCTAAAGCAATAAACTTTTATATCGAAAAAGCCGGCAAAGAGAAAACTCTCGTCCCAAAGCGGTTAGGCCAGGACGGGACATCACATGATCTCGGATCTCGGCGTTTCTTTCCTTGCGCGGGGCGGAAAGCGGAAAGTTCGATTTTAACTAAACCGACGCTTCTTCGAGGACGTCGAAAGTCGAACGACATACAAACAACAACATCGACATCGACAACATCAACAACGACTCTCGACGGCTCGACGACGGCGGGCGCGGGGACTGTGAGAGACTGGACAGCAATTCACCTGGGGCGTCGGGACTCGGCTCGTCTCGGCGGTGATAGGCTGTTTGTTTGGTGGGAGGAGAGCAGTCGCTGGCTCGGTCTTTGGCTCCTGCTGGCTCTCCCCGACCTCACTTCTTCCCCCGGCTCTGTTTTCAGCTGCCCATATCAAAACATCTGCTCGGAGGACTCGTCAATTGCTCAGGCTCGTCTTCTTCCTTTTCACTCGGGGAAGAAGATACCTGGTCTCGTTGGACTGTCTCCCGTCTTTCTATGAGACAGACAGGATATCTTCTTGACTGTTGGAAGCTACGCGCGCTAAGCTAACATAATAACAAACTGCTGCATTGGCTGCCTCTTTGCATATCTCTCTTGTCTCACCCATCTTGCTATTCCCCACTCCTATTCATTCCTTGTCCCGGCTATTCACTCCCTCCTACGCCGCTGGTAGTGAATGGCCTGAATAAGCCTGCCGCACTCCTCGATTCCTCACCTTACTTTCCCACCCCTTTGGAGCAACACACATACTTGGCCCGGTTTTCTTGGCCCATCCAATCTTCTGGCTTAATCGCCTGTGTAACAACATCTTTTTTGCTTCTACTTTTCCTTCATTTTTCTTTTCTTCTTCCATCTAACTCCCTTTTCTTTTTTTCTCTTCTCTTCCCTTCTTGATCAACATATTCCTTTTGCTCCTATTCTAAGCCATCTATCTTGTGGTGGCCAAATCTTCAAGGAAGAACAAGAAGCAGCAACGAAAGAATACAGCTCCCTACGCTGGCTTTTTTCTTCTCTAAAGGTATGTGCTGGCTCCTCTTCTTGTCTTCGGTTCCTTTCTTCTGATGCATAATTCGTCGCTTTTCTTAGTTCTGGATCCAGTCGAGTACTTTTTAAAAAGACTCATCATATCCCTATCCAAGGTCCTTGGGCCTTGTTGCTTGTATATGAACTATTGTCCAGATTTTAAAGTCTTCGGGTCTTTTTCTTTTCTAGACGAGTTCCATATTCAAACTAGCTGGTGACTGAGATCTAGTGATGTGCTTCTACTTGTGAACGATCTAGTGAAGATATGGTTGATCAGACTGAGACAGCAGCTGGGCCATCCTCCTCTCAGAGTGTTCCACACCTATCTGCTACTGAAGTAGTAGATGATATCACCAAACAAGAGGACCTAGTTATGAATGAGGAGCTTCCACACACCACCGAGACCCGTGAAGGTAGGTGATATCTATTTTTGCTTTCTTTTTTTATACTACTTTCTTTTTTAAGTTGCTCTATATTTATATCTATTTATTTATATATATATATACTCTATCTAACTTTCTCTTTAGACTCTCCTCCTCTATCTCTCTTTGGGCCATTTGCGCAACCAACAAGTGGACTTTTGTCTACTCCTCTGACTTCCTCGCCATTCCCAGAAGGGGAACATATAAGTGAGGACGTGCCAGAAGTAACCGGCTCCCTGGCTCACTTAACCGATCCTTACCCATTAATCACTATTCCATCTCATCTGACCCTCTACTCTAACGGGCATAGCTTTTACCACGATCGCGATATGGACGAGCAAGAGGACGTCGAGGAGCTCCTCGACCACCCGGCGCCTTTTGTGTCTGAATCGGCCAATGATGAGACCGACGATGGTTGGCAAGAGGACCAGTGGATAGAACCTCCAGATGGTAATGGTAGCTTGATCGAAATCTCCGAGCTTTCTGGTTTCGAGCTTGATAGGCTTCCACACGACAGAGTGGGCACGGGCCCAGGCTCCATCTCTACCAGCTCCGAAAAAGATGGCAATGATGCTACCGGGGGGTTTTATCCCTCTGAAGATGAAGACTCGTGCCCCGACTCCGAGAGTATCTGTGGCAATGTCTCTTCCTTACCAGCTGCCGAGCAGGAACAACTAAGCACCAACCATGATATCAGCAACAACCCTAATAATACCGCCATCGGTCCTATCACCCCTCCAGTTGAGCAGGCTGAGTTCCCTCCCATTGAACTTCTCCAATTTGCCTTACCAGATCCTGGAGATCACTATTTCGATCCGTCCGGGGTTGACTCTGACATGGCAGACATGTCTATGCACACTGAGAGTATGTATTTTTCTCCCCCCCCCTGTTTTACAAACACCCTATGAATACCCATACGACTTGATTAAGTATTTGCCTGCAACTTGGCTGCTGTCTAGTCAGTGTGAAGCTGAGCATGGCACGGCGACGCATCTCACTTTCACTTCTTTGTTTGTAAAAGGCGCACTCCCCTCCCCAGAGCAAAACACTCTTTCTACCAACATCATCAACAGTCAGAGCCTGAACATGGGCCTGACAATCATCCTTCATCCTTGCATCGGAATCTACACAAATCCATCATTATCTTTCACCATTCCTACCTGTATTCCTTTCACCATGGTTCCCTATACGTTTAGAGTCTATTCCCAGAGCATTTTGCCTCCAAACCACATTGTTCCCGATGAGTATACTAACAAGCGCCACTCGCCAGCATTCGAACGCAACTTGACCGTTGAGCAATTCATCCGCCAATGGTACCTCCGCGCTCGTATGTCTCACGATCGACTTGGTATTAAGCATCCATATCCTCCAATTGCTTCTGAGGCTATGAACGTGCAAAACTGGCAGAGACCAACCAAGATCTCCCGTCCGGATGACCACAAGGGACGCAACTTCGATATCCAAAACATTCCGTGGACTTCGAAGTTGAACGTGGACCGAGCCGCTGCCCGTTCCTTACGGGACCAGTGGTATACTTCTTACCATAATTTGCGCTTCCAGCCCCATGGCGTATGTTTACTCTTTCTCAGTTCTTATATATCTATCAGGTGCCTAATTGGAGGTGTTCTCTTCTAGTATGCTATCACTCCGCGCGATACTGAGAATTATTTCAAAGCCAAGAACATGTACACCAAGTTCAAAGCCACAATGGCTCATTTTCAGCTCCGCAACCTTATGTCTGTGAGAGCATCTAATGTTGTGCAATATGTCTATCGGAACAAGGTCTACTCCGTCACTCCGTTCTACGATGTGCAAGACACTATCCTTGAGCTTACCGAGTCGGTTTCTTCTAATCCTGTGGCTGATCCTTTGAAAATATCTACCATGAAGGCCAAACATGGTGTTACTGTTGTTGGCGGTTTCAGTGGTGAATATGCTTATAAGGGCGAAATCCACGGCTACGAAAAGGTTGAAGGTCGTATTACGAAGCATCTCAATGGCATCACCAACCACATTGACATTGTTCAACATCGCACCAGCCACACCCCACAAGCCATCATTGCATCTAACGATAACTCCATCCGCATCCTCGACTGCGAGACAAACAAGTTCATTGCAACCCACCGCTTTGCCCGTGCTATCAACTGCACAGATACCTCTCCGGATGGTCGCCTTCGTGTAATTGTCGGCGATTCTGCTGATTCCTGGGTTGTTGACAGTGAGACCGGAAAACCCGTTCAGCCTCTTGCCGGCCACCGTGACTATGGATTTGCATGCGCCTGGTCCCCCGATATGCTGCACATAGCCACCAGCAACCAGGACAAGACTGTCAACATTTGGGATGCTCGTATGTGGAGAATTCTCCAAACTCTTGATTCGGACGTTGCAGGCTATCGTTCCCTCCGTTTCTCCCCCGTCGGCGGTGGCCCGCGAACTCTGCTCATGTGCGAGCCTGCAGACCGCTTCGTTATCGTCAACGCTCAAAACTACCAGACCCGTCAAGTCCACGAGTTCTTCGGTGAAATTGGAGGAGCAGACTTCACCCCTGATGGTGGCCGTATTTGGCTCTCCAACATGGATTCTCGCTTCGGAGGCCTCATGGAGTTTGACCGCATTCAATGGGGCCAGGAATTCGGTATTGGTCATACTAGACGCGCCAAGATCGAAGCCCGTGGTGATGTCTACTATCCAGACCTACCTAATGAATGGCTCCCTGAAGCCGAATTGGACGATGATCCACGCTGTGTCTTGAGTGCTAGCGAGCGTAGGATCCGATATTTGAGACTCATGAGCGATGCCGAGTTCTCAAGATTCAATATTTATTTGGGATAGAACCTGGAAATAATCTTTTCTTATCCCGCCATAATTTGGCCTGGCTTCTTTGGCTTACTATGCTCTTTGGCTCCTTGCCTTTTGGCATGATTTGAAAAAGAACCGTCTATGATCGGATTGATTCCAACCTTCCCCATGGCTTTTTTCCATCGATAATGTCCTTCTTGCATTCCAAGTTGGTGTTCTTTGGACTCGAGTTACCCTACGAAACCGAAGTTTTCCTGCCTTTGTGCGCGCGGCGTGTCTTTTCTCGACGATATCCCTTTTCACGCTTTCAACGACCAGTAACGACTCGCAATGACCCATACAATGGCTCATCACTACGAATTCATGATACCTCCCACCTATTCTTTTCTTTTGTTATCTTACCTCCCATCAGAACAAGCTCTTTCATCTTCCCGATTCCCAGAAAATAAGACATCCACAAAAAAAAGAAAGAAAAGAAAAGAAAGAAAAAAAAAAAAAAAAAAGAACCAAAAAACGGCTGCTTTGCCAAAAACGACTTTCTGCAACTGTGCTTTTAGATTTCCTTCTCTTACGGCGACTTCAAGCGATCTCCATGCTCCAGCAGCTCTCCTTGAGCTTCACAGCATCCACCTCAACGCATTGCTTTTCGTTCATTTCTTTTCTTTATCGTTTCCAAAGGGGTGCATTTTTTATCCGGTATCCGGGGGGGGGGAGGAGAGGCGCATCATGCATGGGATATACTCAAGACAGCAGTATACATACTTTTTCTTTTGCAATTCTTTTCCATCCCTTACCCTGACCTTCCCTTCTTTCTTTTCTAATGCTTCACGCTTTATGATTTTATTACTTTTGCTTTTCAATCGTTCGATTCATCGGACTCGGAGAAACGGAAATGGAAACGGACACAGACTTGTATTCTGGGCGCTGCATATTATTTATTTAGGAGGAGCAACTTTGCAAAATAATTACACATTCAACGTACCTACACAGGGGGGATAAAAAAAAAGAAACGGAGAATTAATTCAAAGAACCTCCTTAGCTAGTCTTCAGATAGGCACCTATCAAATCAACCAAATCTACGTGTTCCTTCTCTTCGACGTTGTTCTTCCGTGCCTCATCTGCTGTCTGTCTGTCTGTCTGTCTGCCTGCCCGTTTCTTTTCCATGCGATCCATCAGATTTGCTGCACCCGATGTCGACTTGGCCATGGAGGCTGCATTGGCTGCTTTCCGCCCGTTCCCCCCCTCCTCTTTCTGCAGGCCCCTGTCCATGCTGCCCGCAGTGACTGTTCGTTGTCATAGAACTAGTGAATGTATCAACCTGTGGCGGTGGTGGGGAGGAGAAAGGGGGCTTAGCAGGCGGGCGGTTTGGGTTGCCCCTCCAGCAGCCCGTCTCGCCACCCGCAAGCAAAACAGCTATCTATATAAGAGGGCCCCAGGGGGAGACAGAGCAGCAGCCAGCAAGCCATCCAGTCAGTCCCCATCCTGCCTATCAATTCGACTCGTCAACTGGCCAATTCGTTAGTTGACTGACTAACTAGCTGACCAGCAAAGCCCTCTCTAGCCCCTTCGCGTTTCACAGATCGAACCCCTTTATTTACCCTCACGAACACACCTAGCTACCATGTCCTACAACGACCAGCAGCAACGCGGTGAAGCCGCAGGCTACTACAACGGGAGCGATCTCCAGTTGGACCAGCATCGGGCCATCAGACAGGCCAGATACGAGAAGCATGGACGTGAAGACAAGGAAGACGACGATGACTCCCTCTTCAGCAAGGCCATGAGCTTCCTGAATGATAAGAAGGACAAGGTGGGCCGCGAGGACATCGACGAGCAGAAGGTGGTGCAATCCCACCAGATGCTTTACGGAGACAAGGACGATCGAGATGAGAAGCACGGTGCTGAGTCTTTGGGTTCCGGAGCGGCCATGCAGGCTCTTAAGATGTTCATGAACAGCAGCGGAAACCAGAACCAGAGCCAGGGCGGTGGTGACCAAAACAAACTTGTTGGTATGGCAATGGCTCAAGCTGGCCAGATGTGGGAGCAGAAGAACCAGCAGGGCCGTGTGGTGAGTTCTTAATCTGCCGCCAACTGCTTGATGAGATCGCGGGCAGTTACCTGGTTACTGACGACAAATCTAGAACACTGATAAGCAGACTGCTGTCAACATGGCTGCTGAGTATGCCCTTAAGATGTACATCAAGGGCCAGATGGGTGGTGGAAGCACTGGAGCGGGCGGACTAGGCGGCCTCGGTGGCCTCGCTCTTATCTCTAGTGCTTTGGGAGGAGGTAAAGGTGGTCAACAGCAGCAGGGTGGACTGGCTGCCCTTGCCGGTGCTTTGACCGGTGGAGGCCAGCAGCAGCAGCAGCAGCAACAGCCAAGCGGATTAGCTGCTATTGCCGGTGCTTTGGGAGGCGGTGGTGGCCAGCAGCAGCAACAGCAGCAGCAACAGCAGAACCAGCAGCAGGGCGGCGGAGCTTCTGACTTATTGAACATGGCTTCGAAATTCCTGAAGTAGAGTAGATAAGGGGCTCAATTGCGCCTATTCTAGATGATGTGGCTGTTTCGGGGCTATGTCGTTCGTTCTGATATAGTATATAGCTATTCTTGATCTTCGCCAATGAATCATGATGTCTATGTGACACTTTGCTTATATTTGGACAGTCCGTTTAAACAGGTTACTGATAGTTGAGATCTAAATAGTGCCGGCATATAGTTGTCTTGAACTTTTAAGTGCGCATATTAGATCCACGGTAATCACTTATCCTTAACAAAGGACAAGATTTCCAGTACCCATGATAGAATATAACTAATCATAGCTCTAACAAGGTTGTTTGCTCTCCTTGCCTTTCCTCATTTTTCAATATTGTATAAAAAGATACATATTGTCCGCCGATACCGAGGATGGGTACTTATCAAATTCAAGCAACTCGCCCGATGTTACTCTCCCCAGCCCTAACTGTGGCACTAACAAGGAACAGCCCAGTACGCGGCTGATCACCGGGCGGACAGGACCTTTTTAAAGGATGGAAAGGCCTGCATCAATCCTTCTCGGCACATTCAGGCGCTTCAGCCTCGGACATAAACAGATACGATGGCTGTCGAACGTGCTGAGCTGGATCTGACGGTTGAGGATGCGGCAACCAAAGTCAGCGATGATTCAAGAGACGCCGAGATACCAGACGGACCTACCACCGAGACGCTGGATGAGAAATTCCAGACGTCTAAATGGGAGATCTGGGCATATTATGCGTGTGTTGCCTCTCCTATACCATGAAAAGAAGACGAAGGGCTCTATGGCTACCCCCGTCTTCTACCTTGATGTACTGACGCATTCTGCAGTTATTACGTGGGGAATAACGGACTGACGCTCTTCAGTGGGTTTCTGCATCAAAATCAATTACAGGGACATTCATTCTTATCTGAAACCTGGTTCATAAATATCTAGACTTTGCTCCCACTGCATTTCAAAACCTGCTTTCTCAAGCCGCAGGTCCCGGGGGAACACTGGTGTTTGCAGGCTCCAGACGAACAATCAACAGCATCGTCCTGTTGAGCAATGGAATATCCTTTGCTATCCAGGTGCTTGTCTTTCTCTGCATCGGTAGCTTTGCTGATTTTGGCACCTGGAGACCAAATATACTCATTGTACTGTCTATCATCGCATACGCGGTTGGCTTCGGATGGATAGACGTCCACACTCCTGAAAAATGGCACGTCGCATCTGGCCTTTACATAGTAGGTCTTATAGCCTACCAGACTTGTCTGACCTTTTGGACAGCGGCCTTTCCCGGCCTTGCGAGAAATACAGTCGAAATTCGACAAAAGGCAGATGAATATCGTGCTGGCCTCATCACAAAGGATGATTTTGATGCCGTCGACTCGATGAAGCGAAGTCAGTTGTCAAATGTAGCCTTTTATGTCCAATCTGTTGGTGAGGTGTTTATACTGGCCATCATTGTGGGCATTATGTTTGCATTGGACGTCAATGCCAGCGAGGCCAATAATAACAAAGGGTTGAGTGTTCTTATTGCGTTTGCAACGGCTGTTTGGCTGCTCTTGTCGATACCCTGGTTCATCCTGGAGAAGAGACGGCCTGGGCAAGATCTGAACGGAAAGAACATCGTTCTGGCTGGTTTGGGCCAGCTGTATCGTGCGGCGACTGAGATATGGTCTCTAAGGCAGAGCTTGTTCTACCTTATCGGTGAGTCATTGCATTACCTGGTTTGCCTTAGCTAGGTAAGCATGCTAACCGTCCAGCTAAGGGTACTTCTTACTCGGAGACTCTCTAAACACCACTGTTACGGTGATTGCAACGCTCCAAAATAGTATTGTTGCATATAACACGCTCCAGTTAACATACCTTCTTATAGTCGGTATCGTTTCTCAGGTAAGCTAGCCTATGTTACTCAGTAATGTCCCCATCTAACCTTCTTGGATAATTCCACAGGCCATCGGCATCTATGCCTTCTGGGCTATACAGCAGCGCTTCAGCCTACAGCCCAAGACTATGTTTAACGTTATCGCAATCGCCATCATTCTCCTTGACGGCTGGGGTATGATCGGCATCTGGACCTCTCGCTTTGGGTTCCACAACACCTGGGAAGTCTGGGCCTACCAGGCATTCTATGGCCTCTTTGTGTGTCCCTGGTACAGCTACAGCCAGATCATGATATCGGAAGTGACTCCTCGGGGAAGGGAGTTCCTCTTCTTCAGCCTGTTCAGCATCATTGGTAAGACCTCTTCTTTCATCGGCCCGCTGGTGTCCAGTGCCATCATAGATGCTTCGCCATCAGGGAACAATTCGACTCCGTTCTACTTTCTGTTTGCTCTTAGTCTGGCAAGCTTTGTGTTCCTGTTCTTCTTCGTGGATGTACCGAAGAGCCGGCGGGAACAGGAGCTCTTTTTGGCCAGGGAAAAGGCAAGGCTCGCAGAGAGAGAAGAGCCCTTGACCGGGTAAACAGGCTAGAACAGCCTGCGTATATAAATACTTTATTATGTTGTCAGTATCGAATGAACGTATTCTGCATTGTTATTCTACGCCGTAGTTGTTTCTTCTGCGATGTCAGTGTGACTGATGTCATCATCCACGTGACATACCATAACGTAAGCAGCCCTCGTCATCTGACGACGGCGTCCAGAGGAGCCAAAGAAACGACAAGCAGAGCAAAGCATCAAGCAAGCATCAGCCAGCATCAGCGTCATCGTCTCGACTGTCATCTGCCTGCTGAGGAGCACCGCCAAAGACGCCCTCCGCCCGCACATATACAGACTGTCCTCCGGCCTAGCAGCCCCTTGCCCTCTCGCACCGTCTGCTTGTTGTCTTGCCTAGGTATCTAGGACTCGCCCGGACCTCAGATCAGCCCCCTCTACGCCCAAGGTGTCCAGCTCTTTAAGAACACAACAACCATGGCTGCAAGAGCTCCAGGAGGCCGGACTAGTGCTAGGTTCGCCCAGTTCAAGCTTGTCCTTCTTGGTAAGGTATCCCACTTCAATATAACAGAATGTTCGGTTCAAAAGTGGAAGTTCATGCTAAACTGTATGGTGTATATAGGAGAGTCGGCTGTCGGAAAGGTGAACTTCTTAGCCCCTTGACCCATAATTATGCAGTCTTCTCTGATAAGATTACTGATGGATCTCTGGTATAGAGCTCCCTGGTTTTGCGATTCGTCAAAGTGAGTAAAAAAAAATCTTTGTATATAATAATTAATATTTCTGCCTTGTTGGCGGTGTACTGACGCCTGGTCCACTCTGCGTTAGGATCAATTTGATGACTATCGAGAGTCTACCATCGGCGCTGCATTTCTTACACAGACCATATCACTCGACGAGACTACGACAGTAAAGTTCGAAATATGGGATACCGCTGGCCAGGAAAGATATAAGTCGCTCGCGCCCATGTACTACCGAAATGCCAACTGTGCTGTCGTCGTTTATGATATAACCCAGGCTGTAAGAATCGTCCTTTTTTCATGCTATTACTTGGAGATTAGCAGCACTGACACAATGCATAGGCGTCTCTTGACAAGGCCAAGTCGTGGGTAAAGGAGTTGCAAAGACAAGCGAACGAGAATATCATCATAGCGCTTGCTGGAAACAAACTCGATCTCGTCAACGAAAGCCCTGACAAGCGCGCCATTGAAACCGCAGATGCAGCTGCTTATGCCAAAGAGGCTGGTTTGCTCTTCTTTGAAACATCTGCCAAGACATCGACAAATGTACGGGAGCTATTCACTGCTATTGCGAAGAAACTACCGCTTGACCAGGCCGGCCCACGGAATCTGCGAGCAAACCCAAGACCGGGCGTTGACTTACGCCCAGAATCGGCGAACACACAAGGAGGGGCTTGCAGCTGCTGAGTGTATTAGATGATCTCTACCCTTTATCTCCTTCTTTTTTCATGATGGCTGCTTTTGGAATGTACATGGGTAACGAAGAAGTGGAAACGAGTGACGAGAGAAACCTGGCGTACCTCCCAGGCACATCAGCGGTACCATCTAATATGGTTTCATTGGAGCCCTTTCACATACCCCCCCCGCCTCCAGGCCCTTGAGACATCGAACCGACAGCATCTTGGAACAGTTTCTCAGTATTCGTTCGTCCACCTACCTTATACAATGCTCTTGATGGGTTTTCCTCTCTATCCCTCCGTCTCTCTCTTTTACTTTATTAGATATCAACTTGCGGCGCGTGTTTCCTGCTATCTACGGTTTAATATCTGTTACCTTTTCCACTGACATGCTCTGCCCTGGTGTTAATATTGGCTTCTCTGCTATTCACATTGTAATTTGTTACGCCTTCCTGCTATCATCTTTACTCTTCCTGTCCCCTTTCATTCTGTTACTCCGTGACCTCGGAAACGAGCAAGTGTAATCAGCTAGGCCATCGTCTGCTACCCCAAGTAAAACCAAATGAATCCATCTATCAAAAGTTGCCTCCCTCCTTGCAAAAGCGCCTTGCCTGTCCGTAAAACAGCGACGTAGTAGCTTAAAGCGGCGCTAAAACCTTACCCGGCGAAACTACTTTTTGCTTGCACCAAAACATTCGACCTCGCCGTCTCACGACACAGCACACTCTCCGTCTCTCAGCCCATGAGCCGACAGCCATCCAGCTTCTGTCGACAATCCAGCGGCATATAACGCCCAGCATGCTGCGCAACTCAATTGCGCCGTCCCGAGGACTGGGCTCGTTGGCCCGGCACAGGCTCACCACATCCGGACGAAACCTCATAACCAAGGTCCGTACAACACCTTCCGATGGCGAGTGTATTAGATGGTTTACCAGCTAATGGTGTCTAATTTTATTATTTAGAGGAGCTACATTAAAGGTAAAAGCGCCGTCTGGCCTTCTGGGAGGTCAATTGCCAGTGTACTGCCAGCCCGAAAAACCTCATGTGCCACATTTACTACCAGCGCAACCTGTGGGAATGAGCAAAGTATTCGATCACCGCCATCCCCATCTTCTGCCTCAGCTATATCGCCCGAAGGTATTTCGAAACCAGCCTCTTCTTCACCTGCTGGCCAGACTTCTCCTGTCTCCTCGGTAAACCCGCCTGAGCCCCCGAAGGCTCAGACCGGCGCTCCTCCACCTCCACCTCCACCTCCACCTCCTGCTCCTAAGGCCAAGGGAAGATTCGGCAGGTCACTGCTGTACCTTGTTCTCACGGCTGGAGTTGCCTATGCCGGGGGAGTGTGGTTTTCTCTCAGATCCGATAACTTCCATGACTTCTTTACCGAGTATGTTCCCTACGGCGAGGAGGCTGTATTGTACTTCGAGGAACTTGATTTCCGCCGTCGTTTCCCCAATGCTACCCGGCATATCAACACTCGTCCCGCAGCTCCCCGCGACGAAGGCGTAAAAGTGACTATACCCAGCAAGAGCGGTGTTTCATGGAAGGTCGCTGAGAATGACGGTACCAGTGATGTAACTCACAAGGGAAAACATATGAGTGCCGTGGATGCTGAAGTTCCTCGTGCCAGTGGAGATGCAAAGTCTACGACAAATAAACCCATTACCGAGGACAAGAACGACTCTGAAAAGACCGTTTCGAAGAAGGAAGAAAGCAAGGAAAGAATCCCTGTTACAGAAACTAAGAAATCGACCGTTTCACTTGATGAGCCAAGGAAGCCAGCAGTTGCTACTGTCGCAAGCATTGAGCCATTGGCAGCCCTACAAGATGACCCGATCATCCAGGAATTGACCAAGATTGTCAATGGACTTATTGCTGTTATAAACGCGGATGAGTCTGCTTCTAAGCTTGCTGCTCCTATTGCAAAGGCAAAGGATGACTTCCTGAAGCTCGGAGAGCAAATTTCCAGTATCAAGAAGGAGGCACATGCTGCAGCTCAGGAGGAAATCCAGAATGCTCACAAGGAGTTTGAGCGCTCTGCTACTGAACTTGTTCGACGAATCGATGAGGTTCGCTCAGAAGAGGCCGCTGAATACCGTGAAGAATTTGAGACAGAACGCGAGAAGCTCGCGAACTCTTACCAGGAAAAGATTAAGACCGAGATTGAGCGAGCCAACGCAGTTGCTGAGCAGCGACTTCGAAATGAGCTAGTTGAACAGGCCATCGAGTTGAACCGCAAGTTCCTTAGTGACGTTGACACGCTGGTTGAAAAAGAGCGTCAAGGCCGCTTTAGCAAGCTCTCTGAGCTATCGGCTCAGGTTGCCGAACTTGAAAAGCTAACTGCAGGATGGAACGACGTTATTGGTGCCAACCTGACTACCCAGCAGCTTCAAGTCGCTGTTGATGCTGTCCACAGTGCCCTTGAGAGTGAGAGCATGCCTAGGCCATTCATCAACGAACTTCTTGCGGTTAAGAGCCTTGCTGGCCAAGATCCAATTGTCAATGCCGCTATTTCCTCGATAAACCCCACTGCCTATCAGCGTGGAATTCCATCTACTGCCCAGATAATTGATCGATTCAGACGAGTTGCCAACGAAGTCCGCAAGGCAAGTCTCCTCCCTGAGGATGCGGGAGTAGCCAGTCACGCTACTAGCTACCTGATGAGCAAGGTCATGTTCAAGAAAGAAGCGTCCTCCAGCGGAGATGACGTTGAGAGCATACTCACCCGCACAGAGAAGCTCCTTGAACAAGGAAACCTCGACGACGCGGCTCGTGAGATGAATGCCCTTCGCGGATGGTCGAAACTGCTAAGTAAGGATTGGCTGGCGGATGTAAGAAGAGTTCTGGAAGTTAGACAAGCCCTGGAGGTACGTTTTCTTTCCCTATTACTAGCACTTTCTCTACTTATATACTACAATGAATGCTAACTCTAGCTGCCTTAGGTCATTGAAACCGAAGCCCGTCTTAAGTGCCTCCAGGTCGAGAGCTTGGGACACTAGCTCCTCTGCCATTTTTTCCTTAACCGTCTTTGCATTCAAAAGCCCTGTCCATCATTTAGAGCTTTAGTTTCCTGCTGTAAAACAGATCTCATTGTATCTACTAGAATTGCAAAACGTAACTTCTGGACTATCCGTCCTCCCCCACCCTCCTCTCCTTTTTTTTCTTAATCTCCCTTTGCCAACTTTTATTTTATATCGACGAGTCTTGGCTGGGCCGCGCAAGCATCACGTGGCACTGTTTGCCTTGTTTGCACAGCTCAACACTCCCTAAAGAGGCAAAAAAGGAGTAACCGCGCGGATCTTCATCGAACTAACAAACATCAAACATCAACACCAGCCAGCAGCCGCTTGGAAGATTCGGATGAAAAGGAGACGGCCATGGTTATCGACTGTATTTCAACCAGGCTGGAACCGCTCTGAACTGGTCGTCTTTTCTCTTTGGGCGGACTTTGTCGTTCTTGCTTTCTTTTCTTGTATGACCTAGTCCCATGTCTCAGCCAGGGCCTAATCACATGCATAGCAACAGCTTTGATTTTGATAACATTCCCTCAGCCCAGCTTTCTGGAGCTATCATCAATTCATAGCCTCGATGGCTCGTCCTTCTCAAGAGTCGGATCGAGGCCGGAGTGAGTACTCGGACAGGCGTGCATCTGAGGGCTATGGACAAGCCACTCCTAATTCCAATAGGGGCGGAAGCCTTGACCAAACCCCCTCCCCAAGTTCAGATTATCTTCTTCAAAGAAGGCATAGAAAACAAGGAAGCAGTACATTTCGACTAGAGTCTCCCACTGGGCCGCCTAATTCAAATTCTCCACGGGGAGGTGTCAGTCGACGGGGTAAAGACTTCATTCGTCATCAAAGTGATGATAGCGAGCTGGTCATCCCCAAACGAAGTTCTCAGCAACCTCGTCAGCTTCATACGCCTAAGCCATCCATTGGTAGCTCACCGCTCTCGAATGTTGTGTCACACGAAGAGAATGACCAAAGAGATGCACCATATACCCCAGACAGTCAATCACGCGTACATCATCGACAGTCTCCGTCGGTTGGACTGGATACAGATCCTGCCCAAATTGTCAATCTTGCGCTAAGCCTTAGTGACTCGCGGAACAGAGTTTCTTCGGCCCGTACCGTTTCGAGCGGAACTCAGCGTACGAGACTGTCATCCCCTATGGCCCATTCCAGACCTCAGGCTATACAGTCGCCGAGGATCTCTGAAATTGAAACGCCAGCGCGAAGACCGTCAACTTCTCTGGGCACAGTAGATCTCAGATATGGAGCCACGCATTATGGCGAGGTTCAGCTCTCCCATGCAACTCTTGCTAGGGCCGAGAAGGCTAAACAACATTTTGAGTTGTTTGAGAATTATTTGCGCCTACTTCCACATCTACCGCCTCTGCCATCCCCTGGAGATGCATTAGGCAGACACCAAACAAACCGAGGGTACCAAGAGGATACCCCAGGAGGCAGACAGTACAACCCCTTGCAATATTTACGCAACAGAAAAATCAGGTACAGGGAAAGACAAGCTATTGATTCCGAGGCGGCAGGGTGGGGAGATGTTGAGAAGGTCTCAGAATGGGTCGATTCCATTGTTAATATCCCCGACTTACATCTGATGGAACCCGATGAATACATTGATCTCCCAGAATTCAAGCCTAGTGCTTCCAGGATCGATCCAGATGATAAATCTGATCGAAAATTGACACATACCAAATCTGGCGAGGTTTTACGGCGTCGTCCTCGAATGGATTGGGCTACAACGCCATTAGATCTTCTGGCAGATATTGTTTGGTATGAACAAAATGGTAACAAAGCCAAGGTCGAAGATCGACATGGGAAGAAGCTATTTCCTCATGGCGTCGTGACCAGACATCATACCGAGCCCAGCGCGAGTCAAGTAGAATCCCTTGGCTCTATGGAACAATCAAATGCACAAGTTGATGCTGGCTCGGAGCTAGATGATATCCAATATCTCAGTACACCTACACCAGCTGGTGGCCGGAGCCAGCAAAACGCTGAAAGAGGACGCTTACGGCACCGACTGGCCCATTCCATTAACTTGACACCGAACCATAGCAGATCAAGAAAACAAAGCAAATCCCCCGTTAAGAAACGACCTCGTACCTCTTCTGAATCATCGCGCCATTCCTATGGTAGCAACAACAGTGGAAGTTGGAGACGAATATCCAAAGCAAAAACCAGAGAATCCGGCGATAATGGAAAGAATTTGGGAAGAAACGCTGCCGTCTTAGATACCGGCAGACCAGTCACACCAAACCAAGGTTCCCTAGACACTGAAAATATCCATAAAAATCATTTGAGGATTCCCAATACACCAGAAAACACTCTTCTCCCTAATCCAGACTTTGAATCTAACCCTCACATGTCGCCCCGCCACGAATATTCTGCTTCTAATTCCTCCCTAGCAAGTGATGGTGGGATAAATGGATCTCGAGACATTCCGAATCAGGGTAACAACAGCCCTTTCCAGACTCCTGGCCCGAGAGGGTTTTTCCCAAATATGTCAATAAGCCTTTCTCCTCTGCGTGGCCGCTCCACGTCACCCAGTCGACGCAATCCCTTTCATTTGGGGCATTCGAGGAAGCCCAGCCGGCAAAAACAAGGGCAGATTCTGGATTTCACGGAATCCCAGGGCGACCTTGGCACTCTATCTCATCGCCGTACGACCTCTAACCTCTCTCCCCCAGGCTCTCCTTCGGGACCAGAGGGCCAGAAGACTCCAATTTTCCGAAGAGCAGATAGTTCTCCTGCTAAGAATACTCGCAGTAGCGGTCAACAAGACTGGAAAAGGCTCCTTAAGGGAACCCGGATCGCTGAGTTAGTTGGGAGTGAAGTGTCAAGGGTGGGAGACTTAATACGGAAGAAAGACAATTTCAGCCACTCAAGGCGATCGTCTGCGTCGAGTTTATCAGAATATGTTGATGCCGATACCAAGATACCCACAGAGGACGATTCATTCTGCAGCCCAGCACAAAAGGTGGACTCTGATAATTCCAAAGTACATCAAGGACAGCTTCCGGATTCCACCTCCAGTCCACAAACCAGGCCTTTAAATGATAAGGATGATGTCGCTGAGGATAAGATGACTACAGAAACTCGAGACCCTGATTCCAATATGGGTTTGACTAGCCAGGATATATCCACGTCAATGAGTCTTGACGAGATTACGAAGAACTGGACACCTCGATATATCCCTTGCTCTGGCCGTGTTAGCAAACGAGACATTTCTTTCGCTCGCGCTCGTCTCCTATCGTCAGGCATCAAAGCCTTGGAAATATGTCGTTATGCCGAGAGCTCTTCTGCACCTTTCGCTGACTCGTGGTTGAACGACCCGGTTAAATTCAACAATATCGGTCCATATATTCTAAGCTCAGGAGCAGCTGCGCTTCGCGCCAGACGAACAGTCACAGAATTTGACGAGCGTGTGATTGCCTACAATAAGACCATCAAAGATTTTACCAAAGTTAAGGCTCCACCCATGCAATCCAGAATCCGAAACCTCGAGATACAGATTAGTAGTACGCTCACGCTTCGCATAATACCGTTAACGACCCGGGCGGAAACCCTGGCAGGTGAACTTGGGACAAAATGTACATTGCCTGTCAAAAGGCTTGAGAATATATTGAATAAGGGCCTGAGAAAGCGAAATCGCCGAATACGCTCCATCATCACGCTATTATCCGCAATCTTTGAATGGATGCTTATGGGAGTTTTCTGGGTTGTTTGGATCAGCGTCATGATCTGGAAACTAATCCGGCTACTTGCATTTGGAGCATTCAGGGGTGTTCGCTGGGTTCTCTGGCTATGATCTAGCTTCACCCCAGCTATTCTAAAAGGGTAGCATTTGAATTTGCTTACCCTCGCCATGAATATTGCCCTTTACCCTATACACTAGCACGTCTTTTCTTGGTCTCGACTTATTGAATTAGCCTGTTTTAATATGCAGTGATACCATATTTGATAATTTGTTGTAGCTCTTCCTCCTGTCGAGTCACTTTTGTCCTGTTTTATTAGAATGTTTTGACCTGAGTGGCGTTTATGGGTATAGAATACTACTTTAATTCACTAAAATACCCTTCAAATTGTATTCCTAGAGATCTTACTTGCGTGTATGATACTTTAATACCCAGTGAATACCTGACACTAGTGATGAGTGTCTATAATTGTTTCTCACTTCTTTCAAAGGAATATTCTTTCTCCTTTGTTCACATGTTTTTGGGATACCTCTTCAAGGTCGGTTTTAGAGGAAGTCCCCTGCCCTCCGGATGCCCGTGGATCCTACCAGCCAGATTGAAATCACTAACACTGATGATCTCATGTATTCTACCGAGCTCGGTGAGTTCACGGGAGACCCGCTATATCACTAGAGCCCTTTTCAAGTGGCCTTGCTTCCAATATAAAAAGCTGCTCCTTCTTGCTCCTCTTTTCTCTTTACCACTGCCTGTTTCTATTTTATTGAACCATCAAATTTCCGCTTTGTCTTTAACGAATACCCTTTGCATCGCCAGGTGTGCTTAAAGGGGTAGTTGAAAGAAACTACCCAGGAATCCAACGTTGTGATTCAATATACCATCATCCGGGTTACGTTGCTACCCAGGAGAACCAGCCAAATTATTGATCATCAGCCCTTAGATCCAATCTCGCTTTGACTCTCTTATTGTGCCAGGAGAAAGCATCCATATTCATATTTGCGATTCTATTCTCAATGCGTGGGATAAGCCCTGTTAACACTCCCACAGATGGTAGAAGTTCTGTCCCATATGCAGTCAGTCCTGTGAGTTCTATACGCCATCATAATGTCCTTGATGCAGGACAAGCATATAGCTTCCAGAACGCAGAGAGCGGTTCCATGGTGCAATATGGAGGGGCTCAGAAACGAGACACGGGCGTTGTAGAGATCGAGGGCATACAGTATTCGTATGATATGGACTCACGCGAGAGACTCAAGGTGCGCAACATGCTTGAGAGACAGAAAAAGGCCGGCAAGACCAGCGTTGAGATTGGAAAATATCTCCTCCAGACGTATAATAATCGGGACCAAGGACTTGGAGGTATAGTGACGTACCTGTTTGGCAACGGGCATCCGTACGTTAGCATCACTGCTATTGTTATGAAGGCTGTTGGCTTGAATCCGCCGGTCCAGAAGGGCTATAGAGCAGAGTCGGCTTATGCTACTCCAGCGCCTTCCCGCCCGTCTCCAAATAGCCATGCGTTGTTGAAGTATGAGGCTAGCAGCCGGGCTGGTACCCCTGCGCAAGGCACAGTTAACCTAAATTACGTCTTTGAAGACGGTGAAGAGCCGCCTTTTTTACGACCGGCTACGCTCGAGCGTATCCAGCGGGGATATTTCGATCCAAAGCTTGACTGGGGGAGGAATTAGGAGTTGGGTTTACCGCATGATGCAAAGATCATAGATATTATACCATAGATTCAGCGTTCAGCGACGGAGTTGGAGGTTTCGGTCTTATTATGTCAATCAGTTTAACTATTACCATTTTCTCCGCACATCAATGAAGACTAGAAAGAAAGTTATAAACTTGGTTCCATTGTAGTAATTCTAGCTAGCAGACGCAGAGAGAGAGAGAGATAAACCAACACCTAGGTCACCCATGCTAATGAAGAAAGAAAGGAGTAGGAATGGCTGATCAAAAGAATAATAAACGTAATAGACAGGGAGGATAGCAATATGCAGAGGCTAGGAGCCCAAGGAGTCTGTAGCAACGGTTTGATAAGGAGACCTCTTTTTGACTTTTCTTTTCCGTGTAGATGCTCTCAGGCGGGAGGGGAGGCCGGCAACAAAGCCGGTAAACCTGGACCACGAAGTCCTGGAGGGAGCAGAGCCATCGCTATCCGTGGCTACTGTGCTGCCTTCCTCATAGACTGTGCCGTCAGGAAGCCTACCACGAGTCCGGAGTCGTGGAAGGATAAGGTCTTGGTTTGTTATCGGGCTATCGTTGAAAGGCGGGATGGTGGAAGTAGACGGTTTGGACCGATCTCGTAAGAAGGAGAGTGTCTTTCGCAGAGATTTCCCCATCGTAGGCGGTTTCTCGAGTGCTGGACAAGGACGCTGGACTTGGGCGCTAGACGACAGAGCTGGGTCCGGTAGTCGCTGCAGGCAAAACTGACATGCGTCCGCAACGGCTGGATCTCGATGAGCTGCTCGGATGTCTGGACTTGGACTCGCTTCTGAATCTGACGGCTCAGGCGGCTCGTTTTGGAGCGGTCTTATATTCCAGACAGGCGGTCGATGGCTGTATTCTCCCTGGCGTCTCTGTATGTTCAATGATTCATCGGGGCTGGTTGCTATCGGAGTTCCACCCTCTGGGTCTAGAAATGTCCTTGGAAGCTGTTCGGTCTTATCTGGAGTCTCTATCTTGACCGTGCCCGTTTCATTCATGGTGTTGCTGACGCTGTGTAGCATTCTGGGGGGTCTGGCCGCCTCTACGGAGAGACGGCTGATATTCGGCAAACGGCAGCCCTGGAGCTCTTATCAAGAAACGGAGTAACGAGGCAGGCCAGTGAAGCGAGAATATTTACAGACTGAGAGGAACATATTAACCGGCGAGAGAGAGACAGAGAAGACGCCCTTCACACTTGGCCCGGCTGATATAAATAAACACATCCTCGAGAGAAACCGCGATAGAGCCAGCCTGGCCACAGAGAGTTAACGCCCCCTCCAGAGAAACCAGAGAAGGACGCGGTGACGAGCAGGGCATCATGAGAGAAGCCACCGAGCAGGGAGTTGGTGAGGCTTGACATCGTTATTCACTGGGGTATCAATCAGTTGATCACCGTCCACGCCGCCGGCTGCTGGTTCCATGGGGTGCAACAAGCAGCCCTCGAGGCGACGGGGTGTATGTAACACTGCGACGGAGAGAGGCGTGGAGCCCATCACGCTGGCCGTCGTCTATCAGCATGATGTCACTATCTGGTGAGAATGATGAGGTTGATCGACCCTCATCAACGTGTTGAGCAGTTAATCCCTGCGGCTGGCGCTTGTTGGGACGCTGTTCGGTTCACATCGTATCCAGCCAGGATAACTACATCGTTGGTTAGCCGGCTGCCTGGCGAGATCCCAGCACTGAGGCTCACATCAAGCGCCAGAAGAGACCCAAAATAGCTTCATCGTCGTCCTTCTACTACTCATTCTCTGTCATCTCCCTGTAGTTTAGCCCGCGATGCTTCCCCGGCGCCTCCTGAGCCCGCGTGCGATGCTGGCGATGCCTCGGCCCCGGCAGTCTCGGTGGGTCAAAAGCCTCAATCTCCGCCTGATCGGGTTGTTCTCCAAGTTGATAACTCCGGGATCTCTTCCCCCTATGCATGAAAGTCATCCATAGCCACGGCTAACAGACGCCTGCAGCAGTCAGCATCTCCCGCTCCTGTCGGCCTCTCCATCCTCGGCCTCTGCGCTATCGCTTGACCGGCGGTTTTCTGCTGCTGCTCCCGGCCTGCCCTCTACGGACACCAAGATGGCTGCGCCCAAGATCACTCTCTACGTCGACATCGTCAGCCCCTTTGCCTACATCGCCTACCATGTGCTGAGGGTAAGAACGAGATTGGTCGTCCTGTTTCTTGCTTCTTGCTCCTTGCATGGGCTTTGATTGATCTGACATGCGCTCTCGATGGCGCCAGAACTCCCCTGTTTTTGCAAAATGCACCACGACGTACGTCCCTGTCCTGCTCGGGGCCATCATCCAGGCTACGGGGAACACTCCTCCAATCCGTATCAAAAGTAGGCTGTTGACCCGTCCTCCACTTGCTCTGCTCAATCTCCTCTTGCAGGCTCGTCTAATTTTCATATATTTTAAATCCCGCAGACAAGGATAAATGGATCAACGTGGAGCGCCTGCGCTGGTCAAAGCTACTGGGAGTTCCCATTACTGAGGCTATGCCAGACGGATTTCCTGTTTTTACTCTAGCTGTAAGTTAATCTCCGGCGGTGAAGGCCCCTCGCTGTACTAAGTATTCGTCGTTGCTTCTGTGCGATGACTCTTGAAAATCTTCTGCCTTTCTTTTGCTTGTGATCTTCTCACTGATTTTCATGCAGGTCCAGCGGGCTCTCTGCGTCGTTGCGGCCGATCACCCTGAAAAATTGGCGAGCTGCATTGATGCGCTATACAATACGCTATGGGTCAATAGAGACTCGTCTGTTATCAAACCGGAAGGTTATGTGCCGGTGCTGGAGACTGTGATTGGTAAAGACGCTGCGATCAAAGTAGCGGAGAAGGTAAGGAGGTTTTGAGAGTCTGGAGGATATCATCATACATGTGAAACTGGGTTCTCTCCTGTTTTTTTTTTTTTTTTTCCCGCTAACTGTGAGGGTAGTCAAATACTGCCGAAATAAAGCAGAAGCTGATATCGAACACGGACCGGTCCGTTGAATCCGGTGCGTTCGGCTTGCCGTGGATGGAATGCACCAACTCCAAGGGTGAGACTGAGTCGTTCTTTGGCGTAGATCACCTTGGACAAGTCGTTGCTTTCCTGGGCCTGGACGGCACGCTTGGAAAGGGCTTTAAAGCATTACTCTAGAGTTTTCCTTAGCGCGGTTGTAGCCGTGCTTAAGAGGCCCATAAAACACCCTGATAGACAGAGAAGACACCCATTATCTATTGAAGACGAGCAGTTGAATATTGAACAGTCAAGATGTACATATTCTGTCGTGTGTGTACTTATATTACGCCCTCCAATGAAAATGAATTTGCAGTGGGTCTATTCTAAACTATATTATTGGTCAATCTGTTGAGATTTGATTCGCCATATCTAAATTAGTCATTATCTTGGCAAGAAAAGCTTATCTGAGGGTCAGGTAACCGTCCCTCCTGATTCCATCTGAAGAGCACTTCTTGAATATATGATGAGAAATATGATATCAACTGCAGCACAAGACCTACCATCTGCCTCTTAGATAACTACAGCCACCTCACTTCCCACTTGCAAGTTCACCCGCATATCAGGAGTCTGAGGTTCCATCACGTGCCATCCCGGAATAACCTCTTCACCGGTGTTTACTTCCCAATGTAGGAAGGTGCGTCCCGACCCGGTCCATGCACGCGGATCTCCTTTAATTCCGAAATTCAGCCAATAAGATTTCAGTAATTCAGAATGTCCTGAACTCAATTTCGCCGCAATAACATGAACTAACATCACTTCTATGGAGAAGATTGACTTCTTATTATTCGGGCAAAAGGATGTCGTTGTCTAAGCGCAGATAGCTTGCATAGACTTTAGCTACTTATCTTAATTTCAACCTCGCCGGCGTTCAATACAGATGGACAAAACAGAGTTGGAGCAACCATGTCCAGCTGAACGCGAGCAGAATCACAAGCGGCCGGCTGCCGAAGAACTTTCTAGCGCCCTTGATGCCAAAAGAAACAAAGCCATTGATTGCGGGCCGACAGTGCCGGATGTCAGCATTTCTGCTATTGTTCAACGGGTTCCTTTCCCTGACAAAGTAAGTATACCATCAACCCCCCAACAACCCCTCAGATACCAAATATGTCCTAATAACATTGTCAAGCCTGCGGTTCTGGAAGAACAGAGAGGCGAGATAGAATACCGGGTAGTCAACAATGACGGTTCCCGAGAAAGTACAATTATTCTCACGGGTCTTAAATGCCTATTCCAAAAACAACTCCCGGAAATGCCCGGGGCTTATATCGCACGTCTCGTTTACGACCGTGCTCATGTGTCTCTAGCCCTTGTTAAGATGCCCCTTGAGGTTATTGGCGGAATATCGTATCGGGAATTCCGCGCTCGCAAATTTGCAGAAATAGTGTTTTGTGCAATTTCCGCTAAGCATCAAGTAAAAGGATATGGGGCGCACCTTATGGCCCATCTGAAGGATTATATCAGAGCTACTTCCCCAGTGATGCATTTTTTAACTTACGCTGATAATTATGCCATTGGCTACTTTCAGAAACAGGGTTTCACAAAGGATATCACCCTCGAAGAGTCTGTCTGGATGGGGTATATCAAAGACTATGAAGGGGGAACGCTTATGCAATGCACCTTGCTTCCCCGAGTCAGGTACCTTGAAGCTGGCCGTATGCTCCTTAAGCAGAAGGAGTGTGTCCAGGCCAAGATACGTACCTTTAACACCAATGATGTTGTCCATCAGCCACCTGAGCAGTGGGTTAACAGCCACGGTGACATCGCCCCAATCGATCCACTCTCTATCCCTGCTATTCGTGCAACTGGCTGGTCTCTTGACATGGACGAGTTATCACGGATGCTGCCACGCCGCGGGCCTTATTTTAAGGAACTCCGGCATTTTTTAACTCTTATGCGAAATCACAAAAGCGCCTGGCCCTTTGCTGACCCTGTTGACAAAGATAAAGTCCCCGATTATTACAACATTATTAAATCACCCATGGATCTGTCGACGATGGAAGAACGATTGGAGCATGATTACTACACTACTCCAAAGGTCCTTTTTGACGATCTTAAGCTGATTTTCAGTAATTGCCGAACATATAATAGTGAATTCTCGATATTCGTTAAATGTGCAAAGCAGCTGGAGAGGTACATGCGGAAGATCGTCAAGGAAATTCCGGAGTGGCAGAAGTTTCTTGAAGAATAGCGTCTTCCCTTGTTCGAAACTAGGCCTACTACCAGATAAGCGAGGGCGTTACACAGTAGGATTCTGCGCTGGGAAACTTGGCTTGGACCTTTGAATCATTTCGATAATGACTAACTTGTACGAGGATAGAGCTTCGAGGACGGCCAAGTGTATTATTATTGCATGTCCTACGCTAATTAGCCGGACTGAACGAAGAAAAAGTTCATAACATATATGCATGAGCCGTTATTGTCCCTAATGATCCACAAGTAAAAACAATTTCCATGGGACATTAGAGCTTGCTGTATGACAGTAAATGACAACATATACATGCGTTGCAAGCTGAACACTCATGTTCAACTTTACGGGGCGTGGAAGCTTCAAGCTTCCCTGATGCTGAAATGGCCTCCTGGGCATGGGTCACAAATATTCTACAGGACGAAAGGTAGTTAAGAGGTAAGTAAGGTATGGCAGTGGCGGAAATGCAAGGGTGGTCAGGTGTTCATGTCATAAACTCATGAGTCTGGTGGGTCGGCATCAAGGCGTTTAGAAGAAGTGGGTTCGAGATCGGGGTTCTTTACGTTGATGGTAGTGCCATGACTTTGGCTTGGTTTTTCAGTCTGAGATATTGAAACAGGTGTGTGGGGTTGAGAGTTGCTGTTGAGAGGAGACGTAGGTTGAGGATGTCCAAGGCTTTGATCGGTTGGGGAATTAATACGTTCCGATTGCGACGATGAAGTGGAGATTGCTTCAGCGTGAGGCAGCTTTACGGGGCTATTGATTTCTTCATGAGCGTTACTTGAGAAGCGCTTGATGGATGTTAGTACGATGTATCCATTAACGTGCAGTAGGAAAATTCACCTCTAGAGCGGAATCGGCTAATTTCAGCCCTTTCTGTCTAGCGAGTTCCCTTGCAGCCAGCCGGCTTTTCTCTATCGCCGTTTCTTCCTCTAGTCGAGCTTCCTCTTCCTCTCTCTTTAAGTCATCTAACGAGGCTCCTTCCACTGTCGGTTCAATCACGATACTGGTATCTAGTTCCGAGGTTGAGTGCGATGATTTCGACATGGTACGGCGCCGTTTCAAATCTTTGTCTCTTTTTCTTCGTTTGCCTTTTCCTTTACTTGTGCGTGATGCTCGAGATGAAGCTGTCTCTTTTGTCGAGGTAGTGACAGAGTGTGGAATTGAAAAGATAGACTCATCACCGCCGCCCAGGCTGGGTCTGTGGCGACTGAGAGTCATTATATTGATCTCATCATCCAGAGGAACGGCATCCTCCTCTTCGTCGCTGTGAATAAGGTCGCCGCGGGAACTGAGTGAATTGCTGGTTTCATGAGACGACTGAGTGCCACGGCGCTTCCTCGGAGATGCTTCTGCTTTGTAGTTATGACCGCCGTCCTTGTTGTTGTCCCCAGAATGATCACTTTCATCGCTGGCTTCCAGTAATGGTGCTTGTTCTGGAACATCACGCTTCAGGCCACCAGGATTGTCCTGTAAATTGGCAGCAGATGGACGATACCGAATGCCCCTGGCGCCTATCCTCCACGGAAACCGTTCGAGGAAACCAAGTATAGATGAGCTCGGGATAACTGTTGGGTCCTGGCGCTCGTCACTGGGTAAGATGGATCCCCTCCTCCTGGCACCGTAACTCATTCGCCTGTTCATGCGCGGCTGGTCATTAGACGGGCGCGCAGAGCTGCTGCCAGCCAACAGTCTGTCCAGCTCATCATTCCGCCAGCCTAGCAGGCCATCTTCGCGTGCATCCTCATCGTAGTCCCAATCATCGTAGAATCCAAAGGTAAACTCCGCGCGACCATTGGAGCGTTCTCGCCGCCGTCGACGCAGCTGGTCATCCCGGCTGGGGAAACAGGGAGCAGTACAAGAAGTAAAGCACTCCTGTACACTCAAGAAGCACGGCTCTATGTAGTGGTGGGCAAAGGCATATATCCCTTCCTGTGCGGACTCATTGGCGGATTCGAGGTTCTGCGAGATCTGGTTGATAGTCTGGCGAATACGGGGGTCTCCTGGGCGCATGATGAGCGAATATAAGTAGCAGGTAGCGCAAAAATAGCTTTATTAGGCGTCCCTTCGACCTTTGAAAAGCGCCGTCTGCCCAGCGTTGGTTGTTGATGTGGTTGGTATAACAGTATATACGGTAGGGCGGCCCAAGCGGAGAGTCGCCTATGCTGGGGGCATCTCTAGGTGTTATCGTATAGTTTCAAAACGCTGATATCAAACATTCCAGGGCAGTCAGTCGGGTAGATAGCTTCGCATGCGGATACTCATTGCACAAACAGCGGCTGAGGGCGTCGTGAACCGGATAGTCTGAAGCTGTCATGACTTGATCTTCTCGATGTCAGAGTCAAGCCTGCAAAAGCGCCATGTTGGGGGGTTGACCAGCCTTGATTACATAAGCACGCTACTTTTTCCTTTTCTTGTCTCGAAACGTCAAACAAAAAAGAAGCAAAACTTGCAACAACGACAAACTCGCAACGACGAGAAGACGAAGACGAAGATTAAGAGAGGGGAGGTGAAGATGCCTCACTATGTGAGGTTTCTGAAGCCGCCGAGGATAGAGACAGGCAGCATCAAGACGCTGGTCACACTGACAACCGACCTGGGAGACTCGTTCCTGGCAGAGGAGGTCGAGCTCAGGTCTTCGGTGCTGCGTGTCGACAGCGACAACGACAGCCTCAAGAATGACAGATGCAATGTGCAGTGCATAAAACAGAAGAACTTCACCTGGACAGCCGCATCCCGGCAGGTGTTGATAGCCATTGATGGTCTTCAGCTGGATCTGCGACGCCACGCAGTGCAGTTACATGTTGGCCCGGCAGACCGAGGACACCGACTCGGACCCGACGACGGCTTTGCTGTCTCGTCAGCTATCCCAACAGTGATATCAGCGTGGAGTCCGCCTTTTGGTGGCCCAGAATCTCCTCAGGCTGATAAGCTGGCACTCAGATGGCTCAGGACTCGATGTCCCGCTGAGGTGCGGATATGGGAAGAGACTGGCAACAATCTCGCAAGACATATCTGGTACGTAGGGCGCAGACAGGAGATACAACCATGATAACGATGGTTGTAACTTTGTCTCCAATGTTTGATGACGATGGTGATGGACGACGGCGGTTACTACGGATTCTAGATATCAGTAGGATTTTGAAGATTCCATTATTAACTACCAACCTCCGTTTTTTCCTTGTATTCTTCTTCTTCTTTCTTATGCATTATATATTCAATGGCTCTATCTAACTTGTACAGGGATGCTTCGCTCGCATGGCTGATGCTCTTCCAAGAGACTCTTGCTCCAGTTGTTGTTGCTGCTGACGGTGACGATGGCCAGGCTACGTCTCCGTTTCTCATGTTCAAGGACCTGATTCGACAGAACAACAACAAGTCGCATTTCAACGTAATTGAACTGGGAGCGGGTTGTGGTATTGTCGGAATCGCGCTTGCTCAGTCGTTGACGGACTGCTCTGTCCTGTTGACAGACCTTGAAGAGGTTCGCGACATCGTTAGCCGTAACATCAACATGTCCAACCCAGCGGCGGGCTCTAAGATTGACTTCCAAGTCCTTGACTGGGAGACGAGCATCCCTAGCAGGGTCTCAGAGCAGCAGTATGACCTTATTGTTGTATCCGACTGTACGTACAATGCGGACAGCCTGCCTGCTCTCGTCGACACCATGGCTGCGCTGGTTGAACGGTCTCCTCAGGCTGCCATCATCGTAGCACTCAAAAGACGCCACGAGAGCGAAGCTGTCTTTTTCGAGCTTATGCATCGTGCAAGACTGGACGTTTGCAGCAAGACTCGCATTCAGCTGCCTAGTGTCTGCTCAGACGAAAGGGTAGATATCGAGATATACTGTTTTCGGTCATCACCCTCTTCTCTACGATGAATGCATCTCTCTCTCTCCTTCTCCGATATGAGCATATTCTACGAAGTACACCATCCCAAAAAAATCGCCTTATTGGTTAGACAAATCTCAGGTTGCAACTATCCTTGGACAAGAATCCATCTCTTAATTCCATCATTTGCTTTCTCGGTAACCGATCGATGCCTCACGCCTAGTTTTCCGATAATTGCTCAGAATTTTTGGTCACATCGCCCCTATCAGCTCCTCGATCTCCCAAAATCTCAATTTTCACTCGGCAGTACTCCGCGGTTTGTTCTACAGAACTATTTTCTTCTATAGGAGACAAACCTCCCGCTCGGAGGATTACCAGGTCGGTGATACAGCGCAAGCTGAAGACGGCATCGCTGTGGCTACTGCTATTGCGATAACTATAGTCTGTCCAAGGGTGCTGCTCCCTTTTGGAGAGTTCAGCTGGAGCCGAAAAAAAAAAATTAAATGGACAACACCCACAATTGATAATACGAAAAGGATCCCGCGTATGCTTTGCACCAAATTTCGCAACACCGAGCTACAGATTTATGGACCTGAAAACCAGAGTTTCCTCCTTGCCTGGACTAACGAGTCACAAAACGGAACCGGCAACACAAGGATATCCATCCGCGACGGCTCCTGGCTTCGGCTGCCCCTCTCAGTGTCATCATCACCCTCGTACTCGCCGTCCTGCCGGCCAACATATGCCTCATACAACTTTACGGTCTGCAGCCTGGACGAGGGTGTGTGGATTTTTTTTCTTTTTGGGGGGTATTTTTTTGCATCCCACGACGTTAGTTACGGTAACGAAGTATGGACGGATCCCTCCTCAGCCACCTCCGCAACGGCCAGCAGGAAATGAAAAATGAACGAAAGGAGGAAAAAGCAAGAAGGCTGCAGGCGCGATGCAATGCATGGACGAGGGTCCCTCTCTCTGCTCTGCTCTTTTGCTCCGTTGCGTCTTTGCTGCCCATCACCTCCTTTTCTGCGCGCTGCAAACATGCCAAACCCCGGGCGAAGCTAGCTAGCTCCTGATGACTAAGGCACACAACTTCCCACCACCAGCCCAATTTTTTTTTCTTCGACCTTCTTTCCTCACAGTCACCCCATCCGCGCTCTGCTGCTATAAATCACGGCCTCGCTCCTCGTCGACTGGCAGTTCTGACTCTTGCTCTCACGCTCAGCTGTGCTCTTCTCTCTCCTGTCTGCTGCAGACAGCCTGATTTTGGCCTTTGCTTGAGAGGTGAGCTCTTTGCTGACCTTGCCTTGCCCCCCCCAGATATCGTCACCATGGTGGCTCTGCCTCGACCAATTCACCTCACCCGAGTCCCTCATTCACCGCGGTCATCGTCACTATCCACAATCGTTGCAGTCACTCCGAGCCGCTAGCTAACCTCGTCTCATCGTTGGCAGGAATATAAATTTCCTCTCTCGACCTTGAAACCGCCTTTGGGGTCTCTCTCCCAAAGGCACCTTGATCGACCGTGTCCTCGCCACTCCAGCCTCATACGTTGTTCCCACCAGCCCTTTTCACCGGACTCCTTAAAAATCTCCCTCTTCTGCAGGACACCTTCCAAAGCTCTCCATCTTTGCGCTTGGTAGACGTCCTCTACACCCCCACCAATTCTGAAACCCTTGAGCTGAATGATGAAGATGACGAGCGGGTTCTTCCTCTTCCAGAGGAAGAGTCGAGGAGGCTAAGTCCAGTGAGCGAAGGCTGCGATCCATTCAGACCTCCCTAACACGTGGTACTCCCACATAATACCTGACAATCAAACCAAAAAGACCAACCACCAAATCAGACGCATTGATGGTTATGGCACCTTCGGCTAGCGACCTCCCAAGACTATATTTCAATGATCATGTACATGGGAAACTTAAACATGTCGATTGTCCAGACGATGAAACTCGCGGCATATCCCACTTGGCTGAGGCCCGAGCCGCGTCCAGACAGCTTGTCTTTGAAATCTTGAAGCAGAAGGCTGCTGCTGTCGATGTCAAAACCTGCTATCCTGGAGAGGAGGATCCATTCTACGTTGCTGACCTCGGTGAGGTCTATCGCCAGCATATTCGCTGGAAGACCAATCTTCCTCGCGTCAAGCCCTTCTATGGTATGTTTTCTTTTCTTCTCTTTCTTTTCTTTTTCTCTTTTCTTTTTTTTTTTTTTACGTCGTTCATTCCTTTTTATCAGTTGTGTTGATATAATGCTAACTCCGTCATAGCTGTGAAATGCAACCCAGACCCTCAGGTCCTCCGTCTGATGGCCGTGCTGGGTAATGGCTTTGACTGTGCCTCCAAGGCTGAAATCGACCTCGCCCTCGCTGCTGGCGTTGACCCGAGCCGCATAATCTACGCCCATCCATGCAAGACCAAGTCTTACCTGCGCTATGCATCCCAGGTTGGCGTCAAGCAGATGACCTTCGACAACACCGATGAGCTGTACAAGATCAAAGAGATGTGCCCGGACGCCGAGCTCTACCTGCGTATCCTGACCGACGACTCCGCCAGCCTGTGCCGTCTAAGCATGAAGTTCGGTGCTTCTCTCTCGTCTGCTCGCCCACTGCTGGAACTCGCTCACGGACTGGGCCTCAATGTCGTTGGCGTCAGCTTCCACGTCGGATCGGGAGCCGAGGACCCCAAATCCTTCATCAAGGCCGTCCAGGACGCCCGCTTCGTCTTTGACTGCGCCGCTGAAATCGGCTTCGACCTGAAGGTTCTCGATGTCGGCGGTGGGTTCTCGGACGACACCTTTGAGCCCTTTGCCGCTGCCCTGGGCGACGCACTGGACACGTATTTCCCACCACACATCAGAGTCATCGCCGAACCAGGACGTTACTATGTCGCCACCGCCTTCACCCTTGCGGCCAACGTGATCGCCCGTCGCGACGTTGGCGTGGAAGAGCTGCTGTCCGACTCCGAGTCCGACTCCACCACCCCCAGCCGCGCCTCGACTCCCTCTTCAAGCGGTGCCTATATGATCTATCTAAACGACGGGGTATACGGCAACTTCTCCAACATTGTGTTCGACCACCAGCACCCTGTTGCCCAAATCCTAACCAAGGACGACGATTACACCTCTGCGCCAATTGAGTACTCCATCTGGGGCCCGACCTGCGATGGTATTGATGTGATCAGCGAGCGCGTCACTCTGAACGGCCTGCTGGGCGTAGGCAACTGGCTCTACTTTGAGAACATGGGAGCCTACACTCAGTGCAGCGCAACGCGTTTTAATGGCTTCACCGACAAGCATGAGGTGATCTACATTGTCACTGAGCCTGGTGCGGCGGCGCTTCTAGGTTATTAATAGTGATAACTACAACTACAACAGGAAGTAGAGGGAGTGATATTATATTGTGGTGGAAGCAGTAATTTTATCAAAATGGTGTGAAAGATACAAGATTTGCAGTTTTGATTGCTTTTTTTTTTTTTTTTTTTTGAGATGAATTTAATTATAGGAAAAGAAAAAAGGAAGACAAAAAAGGGGGTGATTTGATTATCTGGTTAATTTTGCTCTTTATTTAGTTCTAATAAAAAAAAAAAAAAAAAAAAAAAAAAAAAAATCCGCCATCTGGCAAAACTTGGTCTATCAATCGTAGTTTTATCACGTATCAGCCGTATCTATAAAGATGTATCTGTATAAACATCGGTCTCTAGATCTATATCGTTACGTCATGTATCATGCAAGCCATCCTTCTCGATGCATATCCCACATATTCTGCATATTCTGCAGATTCTGCATATGTAGTGTAATGTAGTTATGGAGCAGTTTCTAGCCAATAATGTCGACCTGCAGCGAGGCCGTGGCAGGGGAAGAAGCGGCCCTGAGCAGCTGTCCTGCTTCGAGTTTCTTCTTCCACTTGGCCGCTTCATACCGGGCGAGGATCAGGGTGAGTCTAGCAGCCGTCGTTGTTTCTGACGGAGACGGGGTGAGAGTCCATCGCCCAAAGGCCCAGTTGAGGATATATGTCTGCACCGGCGGCGCATCAGAGACAGCAGCAGCAGCAGCAGCAGCAGCAGCAGCGGTGACCTCACCGGACGAGTCTGCTGGGATCTGGTCAGAGGCAAACCGCACAGTCCCCTTGATCCGGTATATCTCGTCCTTGGGCGAGGACTGCAGAAAGGCCGAAAAGACAGCTGAATCGACGACCACTGCGTCTGCGTCTGCGTCTCCCGCCAGCGAGACCGACAGCACCTCGACCTCCGACTGATGTGAGTGCGCATGCTCTGCTTTCCGCAGAGCGTCTTTTGCTTCCGTAGAGTCAGCCATCTTCGCCAGCAGGGCCCCGTCGATGCCCAGCAGCACGTCTCTGTCGACTCTGCCCTTGTCCGACTTGACCCAGGCAGTCTGCACGTCGAGATCGCCCACCCGGTCCAGACAGATGTCAAACCGCCGCTCCGAGACGAGCTCCCATTTATTGAACACGATCAGGTCGGTGTATCTGGCCTGCAACTTGGCCGTGTAAGAGGTATCCTCGTAGCCCTCCCAGTTCTCCACGTCGATGACGGCCACCACGCCGTCGAGCACGAACTCTCCCTTGCGCTCGCTGGACACCCGATTGACCTCCATCGCTAGAGTGGCGGGGAACGCACTGCCGCTGGTCTCGATGACGATGCGGTCTGGGTTGACGGTGTCTCGGAGCTGCAGGAGGGCGTCGCTGAGCTGGCCGACGAGGTTGCAGCAGATGCAGCCGTTGAGCAGCTCGCGCACGCCGGAGATGGAGGAGGCGGCGGCCAGCTGGGAATCGACTGCGACGTCTCCGAATTCGTTCTTGAGCAGGGCCAGACGGTAGGAGGCCGGCAGCTGGGGGATCAGGTTGAGCAGCAGCGTGGTCTTGCCGGAGCCCAGGAAGCCGGTGACGATGGTGATGGGGATGGGGGCCATGGTATCACAATAAGACAGTCTAAGAAGAATATCTAGGAATATCTAGGAATATCTAAAGAATAAATGTAGATGTAGATGTAGATGCGGGTGTATCAATTGAAGATGTGGGATGTTGGTGATGTTTTATCGCCTGGGATATATAAAATAGTACCGGCGGATTCAACCAGGATCATGATGTCATTCTATATCAATAGCTATCGATTATTTTTATATTCAACAATACTCTGTACAGCAGTTGATGGCAGTCTATTCTATGGTCTATGGTCAATTGCGCTCCCTCTCCCCGAGCAGCGCCCTGATGTGGTCGCTCAGCCAGTACCGCTGCAGCACCTCAGCGGCCGTCTTCTTCGCGCCGTCGACCCAGCCGAGACACTGGCTGGCGCCGCACGAGCAGCGAAAGGGCTGCGACATCTCCCACTCGGTGCTGGGATAGAAGAAGCGCAGCTCCTCGCCGGCGGGGATGGCGCGGGTGCTCCAGACCTCCAGCGCACCGGCGACGGGAGCCCCAGGCGGGCCGGCCAGGCTGTCTGCCGCCAGCGTCGACGTGACGAAGCGCACGTTGGGGTCGCACGAGTGGTTGCAGTAGAGCAGGTCGGAGTTGAGCTCGATGTGGGCGTTGCGGGAGACCTGGACGGTCGAGTAGGCCTTGACGGCGGCGAGGGTGGTGGACGAGTTGCGGGCGACGAGCGAGGCGGCTGGGATATCGCGGGCGGCGACGGCGGTCAGACAGAAGGAGGCGGCCTTTTGCTTCTCCCGTTCATCGTCTGCAGAGGAGTCTGTGTCTGCATCTGCGTCTGCGTCTGCGTCTGCGTCTGCGTCTTCGTGCTGGTCGATGGAGGCGAGCAGGCGGGAGGAGACGACGCGGACGGCGGCCGGATGCGAGGGCTGCGGCCACGCTCGCTGCATGGGAGTCTGCGCTGCGACGGTCATGGGGAGACGGAGGGTATCCTGTCTCTGGTATCTGTATCCTGTCTCTTGTCTCTTGTCTCTTGTGTCTGGGTATCTTGTCTCTGGCCTGGGTATCCCGCGCCTTTATATAGAGGCGGCCGGCTCGTATAGCCCGGGCATGCGAGCGTGCGAGACGGGCTGTGGCCGAGTTGCGACTCTCGGTCTCTTCATGTGCCAGAGGCGAGGCAGGGCAGGGCCAGGGCCCGCCAGCCGTCACTCCGTCTGTTAACTGGCTGGCAGTGACGGTCTTCAGTGACGGTCTTCAGTGACGCTGCTGAGTGATTGTCTGTTGGAAGAGGGAGCATCTTCACTGCCCTCCCTCGGGCTATAAAATCCCCTGCGATCTGCGTCTCTCGCCAGATTCCTCCATCTTCCTTACACACTTCCAGCGCAGACCAGAAGCAGGATCAGACACTGAAACTTCTCAGCCTGCATCAGTCAAGAGACCTTCAGCAACCAGAATCCCCAAGTCAGAGAAAGAGACCTGCTGGCTCTTGTTAAAACCTCAGTCAACTGCCTCACGATGGGCGGGCTGCGGGCTGTCGAGTCGCCCATAGAGCCGGCCGCTCTCCTGCGCAACGCATGTCCATGTCAGGGCGGCTGGCGTTTCTATACGCTGGTCGAAGCACAGTTACTATAACTATTACTTCATATCTCGGGCACGAAGGATGCCACATTGGTAGCATGTCCTGGCTAACGTCCTTTCAAAGATATATAACGACTCTACAACCGATTAAGCCATTGTCAATGATATAACGACTCTACTGCCAACTAGAGTCTCCCCTTTGGCTCAGCAGTTTGATACACATCCACTGCCAGATACCCTGCGGTCGTTACTTACGAGCCCCTTAAGGAGTCGAACCTACTCAGGAGCATGTCCAGTGGCATCAACCAGGCCAAAGAAACCTACTCCGGCCACACAGCTACTCCCACTGGGAATGCTGATAGAGCTTCCGAATGTGTATGAATTTGCAAGATACATAGAAGCCCTCGAGGAGTAGCATCGGCAGTACGAAGAGAGACATTCTGCAATATTGATGATACTTCGGAAGCCCATCTACCGGCCTCGCAGTCCAATATTCCGGCACAGACAATACGCGGTGGTGGCTCATGGCGGGTCAGTCCCTGAAGCTCTCGACATCCTAAGCTTTCTTACTCTCAATGGCCCAGGGTTTAACACATCGGCTAGTGAGATTAAGCGATTATATGGCAAACACATCTCAGGGGGTCCAAGATGGTCCGCGCCAGCAAATTTGAGTGTAAGAAATAGAACGAAGCGCCCATATCTATCCACCTGGCGGCCCGTATATATCCTCAAATCCAGCAGTCCATCTAGCTATCTAGACGGTGCAGCGAAGAGTGGTGCCTGATGAGTCGAATAAATTTATCGTACATCCTGATGGCAGACGGCAGTTCAAAAACTCCCTTGGGGCCTCGTTCAGTGTAGTGTCGGTGGCAGACTCCCAATTGAGGCGGCGGATTGCCATCTTCTGATACCACGAATTATGGCCATGATCTCTATAAGTCGACAAATGTCGACTTTATCTATTGACATTGAGCAACCAGAACTGCCAGTGATTTTAAATTAGCCTGACTATTCCAAAATATTGAATCACTACTATCGAGCTGGAGCATACGGAGTGGTCAAGAGAGATGCATGACATCTATTTTGAAAGACTACTTGCCACGCTACACGAGGGTAAAGGCAAGAAGGACGAGCCGTATGTAAATATGCATACCTTTCGTCTGCTAAGCATGATTTCGATGGATCCTAAACTATATGTCCTTCAGCACAGACTTTCAACACACCAGCTGCCGAAATGAGGCGATGGCAAGAGACCTTTGGAGTTATAGCAAGGTCTATATCCCCGCCTGCTTGCTATGCTGCGGCCTCGCTGTGACAGCAGGCCACTCCCTTGTGGAGCGCTGTTACCCGCCAACGACAATCGTTGTCATGACATATTATAGTAACGAGATATGGCTACTCAAAGAACTTCTCATCGGCACGTATCTGAATATAACGACTCTCCGGCGAGGTCTTCACTTTGCCCCGGCCTCATACCTTCTCGTGGTTCCCCCTGTACGGGGGTCTTTGAACCAAATTGAATACATCGTCGAATACACCTTCAAATTCTGGCAACCAGTAGTCACTACTATGCCTTCAGCTTCGTTTCTCAACCGGAAGAGAGGCCTCATGGACGTTGTCATCCAGTGTTTCGACTCATCTCAAGGAAATGAGAAATCCATCGTGGTTGTCTCTACCACCGGACCAAGGATGCATGATCGAAGTTCACCAAAACTTGGAGCGGCCTCGTTGGACTGCATGAAAAGAACGGTAGATAGATAGAGAAGAGAGAATGCAAGCTTCATCTGTTCCTTACATCACTTGGTAGTTATGATTATCTAGTCACATCTCCGTAGAAAGACTGTAGACTGCTCTCCCTGATGCTCTGCAATTGATGCGAGGACTGCCTTCAAACATGAATAAGGAGGACATCCTTGTCTTGTACTCTCGACTTAATACTGTAGATAGACCCTACTTAGCTTCGAGTCTTTGCTGTGGAACTCGGCCTACAAGTAGTGTATAAAACTCCGTGACAGTGAAAATTTGCGCGACTCTCGAGTATCACCAACCAAACGTCCCAGCCTGAAGATCTGGCAGAGACTCCAGACTCGCAGCCAGCAACAATAAGAATGCAATGCGGCCTCTCGCCGGGCTGCTGTCCTCCTGCGGCGCCCTGATCTCGCCGCGATGGTCTCTGCGCTACCTGCTGGCGGCCTTCGTGCTCTGCTACCTGCTGCTCCTGCAGTACTGCAGATCCCACAGCTTCCGCGACCCGACCTCCCTCTTCTTCGACGCCGGCCGGGGATACGAGCCCAGGTACTCTCGCTTCAGGGCCGCAGAGGCTGCAAACTTCATTCGGCACATCGACGCTGCGGCTGCACCCCGGAACCGCTCGATCGACAACGCCTCCCTGCCGCTGCCCGGGACGGGGGCGGGCTTGCCGAAGACCAACGCCAGCCTCTGCGTCGGCATCGCCTCGATCGCCCGCGAGGGTGTCAGCTACATCGAGGCCACCGTCGGGGCCCTGCTGATGGACCTTAGCCCGCAGGAGCGGCAGGACGTCTACCTGATCCTCTTCATCCCTCACACCGACCCGTCCATACACCCTTCGTACGCGAGCAACTGGCTCCCGGCCCTCGCGGATAAGGTGCTATATTACGATGTTGACAAGGAGAAGCTGGACCATCTGCGCAAACTCGAGCAGGATGGAGGCTTGTTCCGCGAGAAGGGCCTGTTCGATTATTCGTACCTGCTCAAGGCGTGTGCTGCCGTGGACACGCCGCATGTGCTGATGGTGGAGGACGACGTCCTGGCCATGGACGGCTGGTATCATCGCACCAAGCAGGCTTTGGCGGATGCAGGCCGGCAGACCAGGCAGCTGGGGGCATCGAAGTGTAAGTATTACCAATAACGATATCTTTTACTGTGGATGATCACGTATCTAACGAGGCCAGATTTATATCTACGGCTGTTCTACACCCAGGGCTTGCTGGGATGGAACAACGAGGAATGGCTCGCGTATCTTGCCGGCTCCCTGTTCTTCATCGCTGTTTTCTGGGTCATACTCGTGGCTATAAGACGATGCCTCCCTCATCCCAACCATACCAGCCATCCCAGCCATGCCAACAGTCTTCTCTCAAACAAGGGCATACTGCTCACCAGCCTTACCTGCGGGCCTCTATTTATCATCCTCTTCTTCGCCTCTGGCCGTCTAACTGTCCTGCCCATTCGCTCTGGCGTCCACCAAATGCCACGCTTCGGCTGCTGTACTCAGGCACTCGTATTCCCACACGATCGAGTACCAGATGTGGTGTCATGGTATGAATCGAAGAAGATCGGCTTTGCTGATTCGCTGCTGGAAGAGTATGCAAATGCCAATGACGAGATTAGATGGGCCCTGACGCCCAGTGTCTTCCAGCATGTGGGCGGGCGGAGCTCGAAGCAGGACGGCCCTGGTAGTGATCAAGTTGCCAAAGTCATTTGGAACTCGGCGTTTGAGCTGAATGACCCCGTTGCTCTGCAGGCTGAGCACGAGAATGCCGCTTCTCATCCCCTTTCTGGATCCATGTAAATATTCACAATATATGTCTGATTATTGGATGTTGACCATGTTTCACTACATTTGACTGTACTATATATTGACGCCATCTAATGAATTAATTATACGACCTGGACACTTATACCATCACTCATCTTGAACCGTTGAAATGCACACAAAAGCCTCCAATAATCCAGTATCCCCGCCAACGCCATTATTATGCAAAATCATATGCATACCCGTTCATTCCGGGCCTGACCAATGCCTATCCTCTCCGTTCCAGCCCACCTTGGGCCAGCCGTTCGGAAGTGTCGAGTACTTAGGAAGGGTATACTGCCCGACACAACGCGCCACGTTGCAATCCATATCACATAACCCGTACGCCTCACAATAACACATCCCGGCGTTGGGACAGTGGACCGCCTCCTTACCAAATATCACTATAAAAACCATCAGTTCATATTCTTAATTCTCAGTTCAGCCACAAATAAAACTTACAATGCCATGCATATTCTAACACTCGCCCGCTGAGCCCGTCGTCATGTTCAGAATCAATCAACCACTGGCGATAACGCATATAGTCTGCCTTGGAGTGGCGCCGGATAGTCTCCTTCCGGACTGCAAACTGGGAGCAGCATCCAACGCCCACAGTATCCGGGACACTCGCGCCGGGAAACAGCTCTTCAAAGGCCTGCTTGTATATATGCTTGCATGTAAGGCCCTCCCCCGGTGAAACTTGAGTCGCATCGATAAACGGCCTTATGGCTGAGGGGCAGCCCAGGGACCAGTCGCAGCGGAGATTGACGTATCCTTCCTTCTTAAGGTAGCTGAGGCGGAAGTTTTGAAGCAGAGTCAACGCATCGTAATCGGGGTTATCGTTATGCCATTGGAATCTCTCTGCGTGATGGAAGAATATATTCGCAGGAAGTGAATCGTAGCGATCAATTATATACCTAAGTTTAAATGTTAACATATATACTGCTTGAACAGGTGGAAGTATATCTCTGATACTCACGTTAGGAATACCATGGCTTCTCGCCCTTTGTTTTCGGGGACAGTCAGCTCAGCCTCAGGGTCGTCCACGACGTATATGTTCTTCCACTGCGTCAGGTACTCGTGCAACCATGTAACATTCTCCCGCTTCATGCTGGCCACCACCATTTCAACGATGTTATCGTCATGCTCGGCTGGCGGAATCGACGGTTCTGCACCGCTCGATCCACTCTCATGGTTCTGGTTGTTGGAATCACGGCCGCTGCCACCATCAGACCAGACCGAATAGGACCCGAATTTTAGGGGAATCGAAGATGGAACCAGATGTAGGATGCAGAAGTAGATGACAGTTGTCACCAGGAACGCAAACAGCAAGTGAATACGTCGGCAAGGCCAGCGGATTGGGACGATGCTGTTCCGCCTCATGGTGAATGATAGTTGCTAATAACATGGCAGGGAAGCCAGCAGAGCTGTCGACGGCCGGAAAGCGGCGGCCCATCTCGTTGATATAAGTTGCATCTTGTCTGCGGACTACAGGAAGGCTTGCCAGAGGATCTGTCTTAAAACACTGAGCCTCTCGACCAATACTTTAGCACAGCCCCATGTTCTTACTATTGTTAGCTCTCCCATTAGCCAGGGGACCGAGGTGGCGACTCAAACAGTGGGCCGTATCAATCAATATGCACATCAGTCGTATCCCATAACATACAGCTCCTTGCAAAGCCGCAGAGATCCAGCAATAAAAGGCAGATCTTAAATGAATGCCGTCGCTCGTCAGACGTTGGCTGCAAATTTAAGGTCTTTCCGGGTCCGCGGCATGGCCCGAGCTGGGCGGCTCTCGGTTTGAGCCTGTGCTCCCCGAAACCTTAACTAACCGGCTATATCTAGTTAATCACTGCCGCCGACGGTGATTTTGCTATTGCCGGTTCGCTAGGAGATGGGGACTGGTAGAAGCCGGTGTTGGGATCGTAGCCGTAGCTGTGGCCGGTGGTGTCGTTGAAGCTATCGTGGGTAAGGGAGATATTGTGACATTGAAATAGTGAGATCAAAACTTGGAATCTGTTCAGTGACCTGGCTCGGAAATAAGGAAGAATAGTTTAAATGTGTAGAGGAAACTGGGGGGATTTATGTGTATTCTACGCCGCCCCTGGCAAGGGGTGTGCTTTTGCTGACCACGCTTAAGCGCCCATTACACCCAGGGAGGTTTAAGCGCCCTGCACTTAGTAAACGTTGGCTTTAACCAGGGTTCATGCGATATGTTGTTATTACAGTCAGGGACCAATCATTGCCAATTAATAGAACAAGTCTTATGATATGCTGCCCCCTCATCACGTCTTCATAATGTAGCTGTATGCTATAGACCTCTATATATAACAATAGTATGCACATACTGTATGGGGTTTTCATTTGGATGGATTGCCCGGAGTTAGGAATGATAGTTGCCTCAACTGGCGTTGGAACGAGGGCTTTTTGGCCAGATTATGAAGCTCGTTGGTCCAGTAGCTAATGCTACTTGTTGAATCGACCGGCGAGAATGCTGCCATGAGAGACCCTGACTTCACATATTGGTCCGTATTAACCAGTCGTTTGATTGAATCTGCCAGCTGTATGATTTCACCGCCATTAGGTATTGTTGTTTCATACACTGGGTCCATTGATGGCATGCATTCCATCGGAGGTTTATCTTGATCTCGAATCATTTCTATAGAAAAGTTATTCTTCCCGTAGCTGGTTAGGTCGTTAAATTTTTGGTTTAGACCAGGTTGAAATTTGGATTTAAGATTAGTCGAAACTGCGTGTAGCTGTGAGCCGCTAGGAACATTTAATCTGTAGGGACGTATTTCACAATAGCCCGAGTTTTCGTGGTCACTCCCATGATTGCGACGTAATACTTCGCTTATAGAGCGTGGGTTTGGGGGTATTGGATCGTTAGATCTGGGAAAAGTAACAGCTATAGGTTCCTGTCGGCGTGTGGCTGCAGAACAGGTCCTTAAAAGTGGCGGTACCTGGGGGGCGGGCCGTATTACATACGTTCCCTCATTTCCTCTGGTTGAATTTCCCTCTGCTGTCTGTAAGGAAGCCTCAATACTGCGGGGGATATTGGGTGCAGGCACTTGTGGTGGGGTCGCCATTCTAGGCGAGCCATTCCTTTTTCGTTGTCGGCTCTGTGTATTGAATAGTGACACCCTACCATTGCCATGCAGACTGAGTGTAGCTTGCCGCATGGAGATTCTGCTATTTTTCGCCCTAATGTTTGGACTTCTTGGGAGTATATTCTTTTGTGGAGCCTGGGTTTCGCGCTGCGGAGTTAAAAGCTGAGATTCCGGATCACGTAGTCGCTGGGAAGCAAGAGATAGTGTCCATGGATTAACGGTAGGCGTAAGTGTTTTATTAGGGCGGAAACGACCGCAGTTTTTAGTAGATGCTGGACTACTAATGTCAATGGTTAACTGGTTACTAGAATAACTCTGCCGGGTATCAGGAGTGGGTATAATGGTAGAAGTTTCAAGACTGTAGATACCCATGAAAACGCTCTCGATTATCTGGAGGACTGCCTGATTATCTTCGAACAAAATGTCATCCTTAGAAGGTTCGATGTTCGCATCATATATGCCGGGAGGACAATCCAAGGATAAAAACATGAAGGGATCTTCAAGTATATTGTAATCTATGGCCTTTTTGTAATATGATTTGAAGAGTTTAAACACTTCCTTACCAAAGCCCATGCAGGTCAGAAGCGGGCGGGCATCAACAATGACAAATTGCCCTTTGTGGTTAATTCTGGCCATACATTCTATAGTTATCAGCTTAGCTACTCTCCTGTGCAGGGATTACACTTACCTGCTTCAGGTTTAGGTACAATGACAGACATGTGGATAGTGGGGGTATCGTAGTTTTCCACCATGGAGTCTGGACTGTCTTTTTCTCCCGGAATTGGATAGGAAGCGTTCGAGGAAATACAGCTTGAAATCACCGTAGAGCCAATAACTTGGAGGATTGCATCAGGTACGGAGGGTTTTTGGCTAGGCGCATAAACCCAGTCCTTCTCTTTGGATTTCAATACTCTCATCGACAAACGTGTTTTTGGCCTTGCTATAGCATATCCCCGAAGGAGCTTCTTTATAGCGAGAATGGATTTTGTCGATTTTTTCTCTGCTTCTTGTCTCCTCACAGGTAACGATTTTAGAAAATCGCAGACACGAACGGTTGTTCCAATCGGGTGGGAGGCGGGCGTGTCACTGATAAAATGGGTGTAAGTATAGAGCATATAGCATCAAATTGCTTGTCGAACCGCCCGCTGGTGAAGAGCGAAAGGGACTCGTGGTAAGAAGATTTGCGTGTAGTACGAGAAACAGAAACATGCTCCGGAGATGGAAGTCAAGTGAGAAAGCCCTCTCACTAATAGGGTTTCTAACTAAAGAATAAGAGTAGAACCAAACGCATGCGCCTACCTTATGGGCTCTCCATCACGGCCAAATTTAACTGTCCTTGCAACTTGCTCCTCCGGAACGCGAGTCGTGATATACATGGCATCGCTCATTTCAGCAATGCTGGCTAGAGCTTGACCCCCAAAATCCCTAGAAGATCCTGCCGCCGACGTTTCTTGAAATCTTCCCTTTGGTTTGAATTTTGGCTGGAATAGTTTCTGCTTGCCGCCAGTGAACGGTCCCTGGGGAGTATTCCAAAACCCTTTGGCCTTCCTTTGGATA
>NW_003456423.1:331639-387775 GCF_000151425.1 Trichophyton rubrum CBS 118892 | reverse complement strand
AAGTGAAGAGTTGAGGTTCCGAGTTGCCCTATTGGACAGTTAGCGGCCAGGTCATTGCTCTGTAACTAACTACCTAGTTAAGTAGTTAACGTAGTTGCCCCGCCGATGAGTGGTTGCGGTATAACTTATGGATATATATTATTAACAAAGTATATGCGTGCTATAGGCAGGATACCGCAAGCGGTGTTATAAGAGCCTCAAGAGCCAGTTGATTAGTGGACGCAAATTTTACCCAGTGGAGATCCTAAGTAAGTATGTGACAACCCACTTAGTTAACTAACTTAATTTGATTAACTAACTGGTTAATTTAGTTAGATCTGTCTGGCGCCGAAGAACTCTGCCGCGGTAAGAATGTTCTTTAGTATACCGTTTCTGTACAATTAACTAATTTAGTGGGCCTTCAAGTATCATATCAAATATCACTACTGCCTGTTCTCCCTCCGCTTGACCTTGCTACTATTACTGCCTGGGTCATCAACTGCCTCTCCCTTTCACTCAGTTTCGGTAGAGCATCGGATACGCGTTCCTTTAGTTTCTGCTTTTCGGCCTCAACCTGTTCATCAGAGGTGGGCATGAGGGATGGAGACAGAGCTATGGGTATGGAGCCGGACTCGGACGACTCCGTAACCCATGACGGAATACGCTCTAGTGATTCGCGATTGTGAAGATAGTAACTGAGTATCGATGAAAAGCTTTCGCGAGCCTTCTCTTCCGAGGACTTGTTGTCGCTCATACTGTTTGTGTTTGCTGGTTTCCCGCATTAGTTACTTTCGTTGCTAGTTCCGCGGGTGTCCAAGCTTAGTTGCCTATCATAAACCAAGGTCACTGCCTCGTATCTCAACGTTGTGGAAGTATAAGTCGTGGAAAATGGTGAGGAACAGTCAACTCAGGCCTGGGGATGGAATGACTATATACCTGACTCACTACTTATAGGCATGAGCAAGCACTTCGGAACAAAGCGGATAATGCCCATGGCGGGGAGCGTGCTTATTTCCGGCCTGTCCGTCATTGGTTCCCAGCCTGTTGCTATTAATAAATACCTAGCTGTTTAGTTGGACCAATTAACAATTATTGAAAAAATAGTAATGGAAAGACTGTAGCAAATCCGGGGCAACTGGTGTTGCTTGCACATAGTTATTAGAGCGGGCATTGATGCAGTCCAGCGAAAGGCTGTTCCTTATTTTCAGGTTATTGTTTAAAGGAAGTGTGGACAAATGAGGAGCCTGTAAGAAAGCTCATCATAAGAAACCATTAGATCAACCTAAACTATCAAAGAGAGAAAACTAGCCGCTATAGCTCCATAGTATCATCAAGGGAGTAATGGGGGTCAATCTCGCCATCCTCAGCCTGTTTGACTTTCACGTGGTATATTGCGTCTAGCTTGGTGTGCTCTTCCTGGCTTAAATGTTGCAGTCTATCTTCTAGAGAGGTGAATTTCCCGTAGTAAGCTTCGTCAATGAAGGTCCAGTATATCTCATCAAACATAGAGCTATACCGTGCTGCTAGACACACCCAGAACAACTTATTATCCAAAGACTTCTCCATATGCGGCGATAGCCTTTGAGATTCTTGCAGGCTATTATTGGATATCATGTCACACTCGGCTGCTCGTAGGGCATCTAAGAAAAGATGAAAGCGAGGCGTATAGCGAGTCAAGAACTCAGTGAGATCTGATTCCCAGTCTTCAGGGGACTGTAGAAGGAGCCACCACGGAGCTACGTAGCTAAACTCGGCGGGTGCAACATATGTAAACTCCCAGTCTATTGCTGCTGCAATTCGGATATTTTCAATATCCACAAGTACATTTGAGGGCCGGAAATCATCGCAATAGAGCCTGAAAGGGCCTTCATGAAACTGGATGGCTTCAACAACTTTGCTAAAGAGACAACGAGCAACGAATTTTTTGCGACAGTCAGCTTCATTAGTAATCGCGTCGTTTCGCTGGGTAAGGAAGTGTAACATATGCTGTGTAGCTAGGGACTTGAAAAAATCAACCGCTGAGTCAAATACGGCATTCGGGCCTGGCAATACGTAAGGCGGAGCGTTTGCAGAAGTTGAGAGCTCGTTCATATTAAATGTAAATGGTCTCCTGGATACCGTAAATTCGCCGTCCGACCTTTCTACCAAGGCACCTATCCTGGCGAACTCAGGCTTAGATAGTTCGAGGAGAAGCTGGGCCATCTCCTGGTAAGCCCTCCGTAAACCACGCTGACTGATATTTGAGTTCAAGATAGGCCGTCCTTCAGCCTTGGGATCCTTGAGAATGCTGGCGAGAGGGGTACCATGGACATAAGTTAAAACGATATACGGTCCTGTCCAGGTCTTCCCAGACCCATATACTTCGGGGACAGGTATTGAGGTGTGTTTTCGGAGATACCGTAGGACAGCAACTTCGTTGGCAACCTTTTCTGCACGGAAAATTGACCGTCCAAGGGAGCTAAACCGAACAATAACTTCAGGTGTGTCATCATGAAACTGGACGCGATAGCACACGTTAAAAGCGCCAGTCTTCCATTGGCACGCTTGCTTGGCCCTACGGCCAAGATGTGATGCGGCTAGCTTCATAGCAAGATGTTCGGGGGATTTCGACAGTAGCTGCTTCACCCATTGTGCAAAGACAATGTCCAGCCGGTCCTCCGCGACATGGTCAAACTGCATGGTGATAGGGTCACGAGACAAGCCGGTGAGCTGGTAAAATATTTCACCACAGGTCAGAACGTAAAGGAAGAGTATAAGCTCACAGAGAAAAACTCAATGGATCCGAGATTCGAGAATGAAGAGTACGATAATAGTGAACAGTGAGGTTGAATTCTGATAAAAGGGGATGAGGCTTAAATTGATAGCGCAGACGCCAAGTTGATTAATAATCCATTATATAAGCAAGCTATACCAAATTAGTAATAATCTAACTTACGTAATTCGGAACGCTGTGAATGCCCAAAGCTTATTTTTTTACCGCCATCAGAATAAAAACAATCTTCATCTTTCTTTTCCTGAGACTGCGCCGGGATTCGGCTTCTCTAGCCACATGATTCAACCGGCACATAATATCAAGGATGCATGGCCAATAAGTGGGAATCCTAGGATTATGGGTTTAGTGACCCGTCTTGAGTGACAATGATGCACCCTAAACTCATTCAAGATTCCTTGTGCGAGATCAGAATCAATCCATCACGAAGTATGGAGTATTCCACTTTCTATGAATATATATCTCTTAGAACAGATATATATCGAGAGGCTGTTAGCAGAGGGGAGATGTTGATTCTGATAAAAGAAATCGTCATTGAACTATCAAGCTGAAACCACCATCTAACAATCCCGGTACCAGTGCAGATAACGACACCCCTCACCCCCGGATCTGCGATTTAAGCCGATCATGAGGCCAGTTGGGCATTCTCCACCCACAATGATACGAAGAGCTGCTTTACTTAAATTATCATATATTGACATATACTACAAGCTCTATCACAATGCTCCAGGTGTTTCTTCTCAGGCGAAGAAATATTGAAGTCCCTGTTAATTTCATGAAATGGCCATCTTGCCCATTCAAACCAAGGTCGACCTTTGTGTGCTGCCACTTTTGATTCTATCACTGCTACTTGCGGGTTTAGACAAGGTTTGATTGCCTTGAGAGTTGTTGATGTGCGAAGCATTGCTAAGCAGGCACAGAATGCGCTCGCGTTTGCTGCCGTTCTGGGAATGAACAAAGACCTAGGTCTTCATGGTCAACAGTATTCATGGCTCGGTTCTATCTTCAATATTGCATACCTTTTTGCCGAATTTCCGACATCATGGCTTCTTACTCGACTGCCTATTGGCAAGTATGTAGGCACCTCATTGATTTTATGGGGGGCTTCTGGGTGTGCAATGGCAGCGTGTACCAATTTTGCAAGCGCTGCTGCTGTCAGATTTCTCCTCGGAGCTTTGGAATCAGCTATATTACCGTCGGTTATTGTCATTATGTCCACTTGGTATCGGCGTGAGGAGCAACCCCTGCGGGCTGCTCTATGTTTTGGCCCTTTCTCCGGGGTATGTATTTGGAGTCTTTTATCCAATGGTTTTATAACTACGGTGGCTCCCAAAAGCTGATGCAATCCAGATCTTTGGTGGTATTCTTGCATATGCCATTGGTACCCTTCGAGCACCAGTACCTACATGGAAGGTATATTCAACATGATACACCCTTATTTTGGGCGATATAGCTGTTTTAATACAGGTTTTTGACAGTTAATATTCTTGATATACGGTGGAATAACCATCGCCGTCGGCTTTATCTGCCTTGTGGTACTCCCAAACAACCATGATAAGGCCATATTCCTTTCCAAGGGTGAACGTGACCAGGCAAGGCTCAGGGTTGCGGACAATAAAACCGGCAGAGACACACGCAAGGTCAGTTTTGCGCCGCGATCTAACTTCAGTTTGAGGCTGATACTACCTAAATGTGGTAGAAATGGAAGTTATCTCAGGTCTTTGAGGCCCTGGAAGATGGAAAGTACTGGTGCGTCGTGGCTTTTGTCTTCTTCCAATCCATCACGAATGCTGGAGTTACGAATGTGAGTCAACCCTCAAAATCGATGCTGTCCTATTACAATAGATACCAGAATTACTTACTAGCTTCTTCAGTTCAATCCTTTAATTATAGCGGGATTTGGGTACTCGAAGCAGATAACTGTATTATTAGCAGCTCCACAGGGAGCCGTTGCTCTTACAGCTCAAGTCATTGCTGCGCTATTGGCGCTTTATATTCCTAACCTTCGCTGTTTGCTATGGGTACTCTCTTGCATCCCTTCATTAGCAGGAACATTGGTAGTAAGATGTATGTTCCATATACCCCTTATTGCCTTGGTCTTGGTGCAGCTAACATATTGGTAAAGATGTTTCGGTATCTGAGAACCGTATTGCTGCCCTCATGGGGGTATATCTGACTGGGTTCTACAATATTGCTTGGTCCATGACCCTCAGTCTTGTGGCTTCCAACACTGCCGGAGCAACGAAGAAAAGCTTTGTCTCGGCCTCTATTGCCATTGCTCATGGTAATATTTTCCTTCAAATTTCAACTCAGACCATCTTGGATACCTATTTATATATATCTAACCTTCGTGAAATAGGCGTTGGTGGATTAGTCGGTCCTCAATTTTTCCTTGAGAGCCAGAAACCCCATTACCAGCTGGGACTGGGTGCTATGATTGTGTCTTTGATAATGATGGCAGTTTGCGGTGCAATATACGGGTCAGTGCCTTTCTCCTGCTTCTCCTTAGCTTTCGAGCTTCACCGTCCTTACCATCTATCCTATTATAGAACGCTCTGCATTTATCAGAACAAAGCTCGAGATAACCTTGGCGAAACTGTCAGCCCCTTGCCTGCCGAGTGTTATTCCACAGAAGAAGACGCCGACAGGGAGTCAGATGATAAGACAGATCATGAAATGCACACCTTTCGCTACACATATTAAAGATATATCTGATTATAGGGCATATCTTCGTCTATATATGTGCATGCATACCAAAGCATACTAAGAATTACATTATGATTGTATGATGCTCATAGATTCCAACGCTCACGTTTTATTCGGTTGATGTGTGGGACCCAGACGTAGACAAAGGTAGCCGTGCAGCCGTAATTAATTAATCGTCTTAAATAAATACACTATTCGAGATTGGAAGACAAGACGACTGCAAAACACATCGAGTTCGTATCCCGGCCAGAATTGCCAAAAATATGGCTTCAATCTGCGGGCCACTTGTATTAGCTCCTCTTTTCGCCCAGCTGTTTTGATGAAAAGGAAGCTAAAGAAGTATAAAGAGAGTAAAGGCGAAAAGGCATATAATTAGGGAGCTTATGAGCTAGACTGACAATTTTATTACTCCTGGTGTAGTTACTGCTTTTCCCCATGATCTAGTTAGATTTTAAAAGCTCCTCTATAGTATTTAATTGGAATAAATCAGAGTACTCAAATGAATCCAAATTAAACCCCAGCCTCTCATTATTATCGTAATTTTCATCAAAAGTGTTTGACTCATTACTCTGCGCCGTGCTAATATTGCCCAAGAAATTTGTTGTTATTTGTATAATCTTTTTTTTGATATCCAGCACAATATCTGGAGTTATTAGTATCTTACCCTTTTCTCGAGCACTATTCTCGCATGCCTCCCGGGCTTGAAGAACTATCCTAGAAAAAACAAGAAAAAAGTCACTGTGTTCTTCTTGGTTTGAACCCGCTATGCGTAACATATAGTTATGGGTCATGGCCTTCCAGGCCGTATCGGTGTGGTTTTCGACGGGCCGTCTTTTCAAATCTTGAAGGAGGTGTATGTAAGCAAGGAAAGGGAAGTGAAATTGAACAAGCCAGAGGTAACCTTTGATACGTGGCGAGTCCATAAGATTTGTATTGCATTCTAGCATGCGTAGAGCATAGAAGATACCAATAGTATGCAGCGGATCTGGTTGCTTCTTGGCGTTCAGGGTATAGTGCTGCAGCAGACGATACTTCGCGATGTAGCCACGTATTGTCCAGATTGTCATATAGTGAAGGGGGCTCTCTGAATTGCAGGATGCGAGATATTTCTCTTCTATCGTCCTTTCTAGGGCTACTAAATGCCGTGCCTCCTCTATATGGCTAGACCTAGCTGCCATTACTTTGTTGAAGCACGGGTTAGTGAAGTCAAGATGGAAGGCACTATAGCGGATGAAGTCAGCCAGCTGGCAGCGCCAAACCACAAAAATCATCTCTGATGGTTTGTAGTCTGCTATTGCCGGTGAGGCCTTCATCTTTGGCTGAAGCCCTGAATCATTCATATTGAGAGGAATTCTGCAATCCCACGAAGGATTCAAAGAAGTGGTTCCGTAATCAGACATTTCGCATATGCGATTATCGAAGACCACAAGCGACCACCATAGTCTTCGGCGTATCTCAGCTTCTAAAGGGGGCCATGTGCTATACATGGATTCACTGTGAATACCTATCCGTTGCGCGATACGTACAGCAACGCTAAGTAGCGAGGAAAGAGACGCAGGGTTTGTTGCAGGCCTAATAGAGACCTAAAAAGTTTAGAAGTTAGAATATATTCATGAATAGAGTTATCGAGCACCTTACTAGATAGAGGTATAGTGCCGTCAAGCATTCATAGTCACAGGTTTGTAATACATCGCAGTTCCCCAGCGCTTGTTGGCATGATATTTGATAACCTGTTAGAATATCCTTCTTTGGGGACCCGAAGAACCCACTGCATTGATCTTCGTTAAGACTGAGAATGGAGACAGATGCTAAACATCAGTGCTTCCAACGTGGGCTTGATTAGTTATATCGCTAGCAGCATCGATAATACGAGTTTGTAAGGTCGGTGTATGTGTGGCTTTAAGAAGGGGGTTGACATTGTCCAGATAAACTTGCCAGAGCTTCGAAATTTGCATCTGACTTGGGTGCGGGAGAGAGAGGTCGAAAATCCCTCCAGAAGAACCAAATAAGAGAAGATGCTCACTGCTCCGACCCTGAAGGTATGGTGCCACGCCTTCTTGATAACTGCATGTCGCACGTTGTCATTCTCATGCAGGAAACCAGTGTTATTTCCTTCATCTCCGCTTTCATCATCACTCTCCTCATCATCTACTGAATCTGTAGACTGTTTCGGCTGTTAATAAAGCTCTAGGCGGTTAACGTAAATAGGTAGGACTGGCTAGCCGTACCCTTTGACCTATGGCACGCCAAAGATTCCTAAGTTACAATTAGCCATATATACAGTTGCATATGACTGAGAAAAGGGCTCAATCCCATACATTGGTTTAGATCTTTCAGCTCGCCCGGCCATTTTATCCGATTTATCTGCTTCTGGCTCAACTCGACTGTTTTCACTTGTGGTCGAGTCGTCTGTATTTAACGGGTGGAGAGGATCGAACTCGATTTTGTGCTGCCGAAGAAGTACCTCGTAGTATCTTAGGCGCGCCAACAGCTCACTCTCGGGAAACCTGCGGCGTCGCTGGCGGGTTGCTTGCTCGCATGGGACGCTGGCGAGTACACAGTTGGCGCATGGAAAGGAGCGCTGGTATTTGACCTTCCGCTGCTGACACTGCACACAAGCCAGCACCCGTTGGTGTCTAACGGGCAGTTAGCGCCATGATTGCACTTTAGAGGTGTCAATAGTTCATCCTGTCGCCTGAAGTTCGCGTGGAGAAGAAGACACAGAGAGAAGATGAAAAAGAAGTAGAAGTGAAGTCCTAGCATGCTCGTGGTTTAAAGTTCCGGCCCGCACTTTCTAACTCCCGCGGGCTAGACAGAAACATCCAAAACACCATCACCAACTGCAGTTACAATATGCGAATCCCCGGCTGGATTTGTTACTGCGTATACCTTATAAATATAAGACGTTGGGGCTTCTTCTGCCTTGCCTTCTGTCTCACGATGTTTGTCCATCAACCTCAATCGCACTTCTCGCAGAAGCATCAAGACAATGGCTTCCTCACGCGCTTTCTCCCCCGATAGCACCGAATCCCCAGTGGCCGATGTACCAAAGGTGGCCAGCCAGCATTGTGACTTGACCCCAGATTTCACAGCTAAAAGTGAGAACTCCGAGAAACAGCCTATTATCCAGGTTGTCTGTCTCATCGTTTCGGCCTTTGCCGCCATGTTCCTGGTTGCGCTGGACAGAACAATCATCTCAACATTGAGGACATTTCACTTACACGGAAATGGAATCAATTAGTCAAGTCGCTGACAGTCATAAAATCTATAGGCGATACCCAGAATCACTGATGAATTTGAGTCCTTGCAGGATGTTGGCTGGTATGGCAGCGCCTACTTGCTGACATGCTGCGCGTTCCAACTTCTGTTTGGGAAGCTATACAAGCTCTTCTCTGTCAGGATCATCTTCCTTTGCAGTATTGGACTATTTGAGGCTGCCTGTGCAATCTGTGGAGCGGCTCCCAACTCGTTATCATTCATCGTTGGAAGGGCAATCTGTGGTATTGGAGCGGCCGGTGTTCTTGCTGGAACTGTAAGCATAATATCCTTTTAACAATCGCTGTTGATTAACCTTATTCCTAGATAATGTGTATCGTTCATCCTGTGCCCCTCAAGAAGCGTCCACAAATTCAGGGGTTGTTTGGTGCCCTTTTTGGCATTGCCTCTGTCGTAGGGCCATTGATTGGCGGCGCATTTACTTCGAATGTCTCATGGAGGTGGTGCTTCTACATCAACCTTCCCATTGGTGGCGTCGCAATATTTTTCATTGTCTTCTGCCTCAAACTTGCCAAGCGAGATATGATAAGGGTACCCATAGCTGAGAAGCTGGTACAGCTTGATTCCCTGGGGACTACTCTGTTAGCGCTTGGAGTGGTCTCCCTTGTGCTGGCACTTCAGTGGGGGGGCCAAGCATATCCCGTACGTTATTTGACAGTGCGGCTGCCTATCATCTTCTTCCTTCAACTAACATCTAGGTAATAGTAGAGCAGCGGCCGTGTCGTGGCTTGCCTCGCTCTCATGGCAGTTTTGATTCCTGCCTTCGTTGCTGTTCAGGTGCTTCTCCCAAGACAGCTACGCTTCCAGCACGTATATTCTCGCAGCGAAGTGTTCTTTCGGCCTTTTGGCAAACTCTGTATCGGCTCCGGAAATTATATATTTGGTAGGAATGGAATATTATCCATAGTACTGCAAGCAACTAACTATTTATCAATATAGCATACTTCTTGCCAGTTTGGTTTCAGTCTATCCAAGGTACCTCTGCTGTGAATTCTGGCATTCTCTTGCTACCAATGATGCTCTCAATGGTCGTTGGATCAGTCGGTGGCAGAGCTATAAACTCTAGAATCGGATACTATACCCCATTGGCAATTATTGGTTCCTGCATAATGTCGGTCGGCGCTGGCTTTCTCACCACTCTGAAGGTGGCTAGCGGCAAAGAAGGATGGATTGGCTATCAAGTAATCTACGGATTTGGGTTAGGTCTATGTTTCCAGGTTCCTAACCTTGCTGCACAAACTGTTCTATCAAAACCTGACATACCGCTTGGTTTGGCGTTGATGTTATTTGGACAGCTTATTGGAGCAGCAGTCTTTGTATCTGTTGGTGAAAACGTCCTAGCAAATCAGCTAGTGAAGAGACTTTCAGCTCTTCCAGGGTTTACTCCCGGTCTCGTTACTTCGGGTGGGATCACAGGACTATTCAATACAATACCCACGGATCAACATGATATACTCCGCTTCTCCTATAATGAAGCACTACGAAGCGTATTCCAGGTTGGCCTTATTGTTTCATGCATGTCGTTGCTTGGTGCTGCCACGCTAGAGTGGAAGAGCATCAACAGAGTGCAGAGCAAGCTTGATACTGAAAACAAAACAACTGGCGGTGAAAAGGCTGGACAGGAAACCCGAAATTAACTAGAAACGAGTAAGTATAAACATTGCTTTTACAGAACAGTTAGTTTGCTTTGAAGAAATGACTACTTTATATCTAATCCTTAATCCCAATCCCCAGAGCCGCAAGATTAGCCAATGATTTGACAGTATAATTCGGTCACGTGATTGCTTAGGGTATTAGTCATCCACTTTTCTAGGTTGGCGGCTCCCGATGAAACCAACACCGGCTTCTAAGTAGCATTTCCGTTTCACATTCTCCTCCTTGATGGATCTCTAGAGGAGGTCATGGCGGAATTTCAGATATACCAACTTGCAGTACCATTTGTTGTACTGCTGATAGCGTTTCTTTCATATACTTCGCAATATTTGTTCCTCTTCCTTGAACCTGCACCGCTGAGTACACCCGAACTCGTCAAATTCAACATCCTGGTGGCTTGCATATGGATATGCTATGCCAGAGCCTGCCTAACGGATCCAGGGAGAATCCCAAAAGACTGGAAGCCATCCACTACCGCAGGTGCATTGTTAGAGAAGCATCTTGGTCTCGAAGAGGGCAGCGATCCTTCTTATCGTCAACGATGGTGTCGAAGATGCGAGGCGTTCAAACCTCCCAGATCTCACCATTGTAAAACTTGCCAACGGTGAGCGCAGCCAGCTCAGGAAAGCACGCTTATATGTTTATATAACTCATGTACTGATGTACCGTGGAGATGTATCCCTAAGATGGACCACCATTGCCCATGGACACATAACTGCGTCTCGCATTTCACATTCCCGCATTTTATTCGTTTTCTATTTTATGCAGTAATTTCCATGATATATCTTGAACGCTTTCTTTATATCCGTATAGCGGTGTTATGGAACAACCGAAGCCTACCAAGTGTATGTTCTACCTTTGTGGCCATGGCTAATCGTTTTATCCTATTCCACTAACACTAGAACCATAGTTATACGGTCCCTCTCTAGCTCATTTAGGGCATCTCTTTGTGCTTGCTATTACTAATACTGTAGTTCTTCTTGCCCTGTTGATTCTACTACTTCGAAATATATGGATGTTGGGTGCAAACGAGACTACTATCGAGGGATGGGAAATTGAAAGGCACAAGACGTTGTGTCGACGAGCACGAACCCTGGGTGGATACCTCGAAGGTCCAGATGGTGTCAAAGTCTGGATTAAAAGACAAGAATTTCCATATGATATTGGTGTTTGGAATAACATTAGAGATGGCATGGGTGGTAGTAATAATGTGTGTTGCCAATTCTATATTCAACACTCCTTAAACAAAGTCATATTCTAACAAAAGCAACTTTCTAGATATTTAGCTGGTTTTGGCCCTTTTCACGAACACCGGATCGGCGCACTGGGTTAGAGTTTGAAGTTAATGGCTTTGAAGGTATGTGTTACTTCTGGCTGTCACCTTAGAGCACAAAATTGATGTCTGAAGATGAATCTCTCACCTGGCCTCCACCGGACCCTGACAGGATGTCCCGAAACACGCCACAAAGGCAGGATAGAACAACACTTCTTGGAGATGGTCAAAATTTTGACTATGACGAGATTGAGGCATTTCATAAGCGCCAGGAGGCAGACTATCTACGCCAGCGAGCTGTTTCCGAAGTCCGCCGTCGAAAACCGTTTCATAAACGCTATATAAAAAAGGGGGATGATGGCTATCTATCCAATATCTCCAACTCGGAAGACGAGGAATCATCCAACAGTGGAGAAGAAGGCTGGAGAAACTCGGAAGGTGAAAGGTTGAAAGATTTCGGAGTTGATGAAAAGGTTGAATTCTACGATGAGGATGATATACCACTTGCCGAATTAATACAGCGAAAAAAACTTCGGTCATGATGAAAAGGCAAGTGTCCTCCCAAAGCCCAAATTAATAGAGCCTCGCAAAGGATGCACTTACATAAATACTGGGATCTATAGTTACCCTAGGGGTGAAGAGGCGATTATAGTGCTAGCCGTAACCAAAATAGAATATTATTGAATCAAGGCAGCCGTTTCGACGGAAGATCCAAGTCTATAACTATATACGTACATAGTTTGGAAGATTTCAAAAAGGACTGCGCTTCTTCGTGACATACGCTTGCATCCTTTATAATACGCCCTACCAGGTCCCTGTAACCAAAACATTCGTATAATTTGAGTCATAGCCTACTATATGAAGGAGACTGGTATATCTTCAATCGTTTATAAAGGCGTTCACAAAAGTGTTCAGCTTCATCAGTCGGTCAAATTATTAACTTCCTACTTCATGTTCCGTTTCTTCTGATACAGATAACTGTATATAAGTTCCACTTGAAAACAGGCTACAGCATGGAGGAAACAATATCCAGTTTCAAACTAACCCCGAGAATTCACCTTCGTCGCTACAAACCAAGCGACATCGATCTGATCTGCATGCTTAATGAAGATGAAGGCGTAATGAAATACATCGACAGTGAGCCGCCATCTCGGGAAGAAGTCGAAGAAGAGGTCCAAGAGATCATTCAAGCATACAATTTCAACCCTCGAACTGGCAAATGGATAGCCGAAACACCGACAGCTGAAGGCATGGAATTTATTGGCTGGTTCCGGCTGGGTGATCTAGATCAATTCTCACAAGAGTGCTTTAGCAATGCCAATACTGAAAGCAAGGAAAAAGGCCTGCGGCTGGAACTTGGATATCGGATTCGCCGTCGGTTCTGGGGTCAGGGGCTAGCAACTGAAGGAGGCCGAGCTCTTGTTCGATACGCCTTTTGTTCCCTGAACGTCACCCAGGTAGTGGCCGGGACGATGTTTGTCAACTCGGGATCCCGTCGTGTCATGGAGAAATGCGGTTTGAAGCATGTAAAGACACTCTATCTGGAGTTTCGTGACCCGCTCCCGGGGACAGAATTGGGTGAAGTGTTCTATGCTATCACTAGAGAGGAGTGGGTGGATTCTGTTGGTAACTGCGAAGAAACTATATCTAATGGGCTTGAATAAGGGGTCAGATGGCCAAAGGGGTATGTATGTATTGTGGATTGAGATATTATTAAAAGCGTCTAATTACTATTCTCGATAAGCAGATAAAACGCTAAAATAAAGGAAACAAAAGTCAAAGAAGAGTAAATTCACATGCCAAGGGTATTCTCGCTCCAGAAAGACCAAAACAGTGACGGGCGAAGGTCGTAAATTCATTAGATGAAGCAGATGTAAACGGGAAAACAGTAATCACACAAGCCTTATCAGTTACCGGTCCAAGGTATTAGGGAGAGAAAGACTCGAAATTGGTATGGCAAGGCTGCGGGCATCAGACCAACCTCTGTAGCTGGTCCCCAAGCTGAGGGTTTCCTTCCACGCCAGCACACTCAACTTCTCCGGCTGCATTTGTTTGGAGTTTGACTGACATATAATCACCATCTCCTCCTTGTGCTCCGACCGAAACCCAGACAAACTTGCTCCCAGAAGCGCTCGCCCAAGATCGCTCTTGAGCTCCATCCCAGAAAAGGTCTGCAGAGGTACATTTTATGGCACCATTGACTTTCGAGACAGACGAGAGAGACACCCTTCCTCCAAGTCTCTTGTTAGTAGCCCAGCAATCAATGACCGTTGTGATAAATTCAAGTTTCTTTGGAAAAGAGTTTGCCTCGAGGATGTCTCTGAACCGTTCAGCAGTGATACCCGGAATCTTTGTAGAGATACCAGAGATGGACGATAGATAAGCAGAGGCCGGCTCTGATATGACTGTTCTGGTATCGAAACCGCTGGGGTGCATTTTGCCTTTCACAGCAAGGTATCTAGCTGCTGACGGTGAAAGGTGATAGAAGTCAATTCTACAGGAGTTGGCCAGCTCTGATGGATCAGCTGGTCGCTGCTCGGGTAGATATAGCACAAGCTTAGTATGATCAGGGAAGTTAAACTAAAAAAACGTGGGTTAGATACTGAACGGTTACTGTTTTGGTAAAAAGGAGGAGGATCTTACCTGGAATGCACCGTCTCCAAAGCCCCAGACTCCAACATTTCCGAGCCTCTGGTAGAATTTGATGTATTGGCCGCTGCTTTTCGATTTCGATGGTTCAATAGCGCCTCTCCCTAGAGACCCTACCATATATTTGCCGAACTGATCTACCAGTCTGACACGATTTGCCTTCTCAGCGCTTCGGACTGTGCAGAGAACGTTTGCTGGCTTGTCTGGGCTTGACCGTCTTGTCTCGAACGTCCGTGCAGGGAGAAGAGCTCTCCTGATAGTTCCGTCGGAATACCCGTCCGCATTAATTTCTACATTTTCATAGAATTCAATGGGCTTGCCATCTCTTGGAACAAGCTGATCGACTTCTGAGTAGGAGTTAGCATTTTCTGGGTCTCCTTTCGCGCGCGCCTTTAGCCGAAGGTGGCTTTCACCATCCCTAACTACTACTCCCGTTGCGGGATAGCCATTCTCGCCCCTGAAAACGCAACCAACGCTTCCTTCATCCAACACGTAGGCAATCCCATATCGGTTCGTGTAGTCAACCCACTTCACAACATATGGATGGGCTCCGGATTTGGAGGTTGATTTAGGTTGAGCAGCCCTGTTCCCAGAGCTTCTAAACGAGCTTTGGGATGGTTTCTCACGAAGGATGGACTGGTATATCTGGAGATCAGTTACAACTTCCTGCACGCTTGATCCTGGCAGCACTTCTGACTGATCCTCTGGCAAAAGAAGTGGGCCAGACCCCAACGCCGACCTTGATTTACTGCCACTGCTAGATGCGGCTGACGAGGTGGTTGATGATCTGGTCAGGCCTTGTGGCTTATTTGAACGAGATGCAACGTCCCTGCCCGTAACTGATGATTGACTCTGATGCCGGCGTAAGGTAGAAGTTGAGTCTGACCGAATAGGTATCGTACGTCCGGAACCTACGTTTGATCTAGGCTGACACGCCGCTGGTTTGACAGGTTCTTCAAGCACGTTCTGGTGTTCGGTATTTTGGAGACTATCCACAGGGGCAGACCCCGAGTTGGGAGCTTTGTTACTGGAGGCAGCCCCAAGTGCCGCTGGGGTTGAGGTTGATTTGGACATAGATGTAGTGGGTGCCCGAGTCTTTTCCCGCATTGACTCATGGTAGGCTTGTGCAGTCTGTGATCGTGTGCGTATAGGGCGTTGGCTAAGTAGATTCCGAGTACTCCTGATGGCTGGATTCTTCTCCGGCACGGCATCAGGGGGTGCCACTGTAGCTTGAGTGGCAGTTGAAGAAGTGTCCTTTGCTGCTGGACGAGGTGCAATTGCCTGTTGACGAAGCATGGCAGCATGATTCTTGGGAGCGGATTCTCGGCGGTTGAGCTGGGCAGCCAGAGCGATCTCGGTCCTCGCTATCATTGCTGCCTTTGATTTAGTCAAAGTATTCCGGCCATCAATAGCTCGATTGCTACTTTCTTGGTCCTCTGGCAGGTCATTTTCCGCCTCTGCTTCGTCAAGACTCCAATCCTTGCCATTATCAATGTAGTAGCTGTAGACTCTGTCGGATGGCAGAGGCATAACAGGCTGGAGACCCCTCTCTTCCTCGGTAAGGCATTCAGCAAAAGCAGATTTTCCACATCTTTTCCCTGCCGATTTTCGTATTTCCCCTGAGCTCCGTCTTCCAACGCCGCACTCCGCGTAAAAGATGTTCTTACATATGATGTATCTCTGGGTAGAATTCGTAACGTGGGATATAAGTTTCCTATATGTATGGTCGTACTCCAAACTGTATCCAGAGGCCGGGTTGTCGCCTCGAGGGCTATCTTTTGTTAACCAATGTGGAGGTGATGTGCGAGATTCGGGTTCGAGTTCACGGGGAATGCAGCCATTGTACATATTGAAGAATGGATGATCTACAATTTGGTCGGGATCCGGTCTTTTCTCTTCCGCAAGGTTCAAGCAAGCAGTAACTAGATCTTTAGCCTCGTCCGGGATGTAATTTGCACTTTCGGTGTCAACTGGCCAGTCGTAACTCAGTGACTTCACCTTCTTGTAAATTTCCTCTTGGGTTTTGGATTGAAATGGGGGAAAACCCGTAAGCATGGCAAAGCTGAATCAACGGGACTCCAGTTAGCTACTTTTTCTTCACTTGGTGGGGAATCCACAGCACTTACAAAATCACACCCAAAGACCAGATGTCGACTTTTTGATTGTGACCTCCTTTGCTCTTATCCAGAACCTCTGGAGCAATATAATTCGGAGTCCCGCACAGCGTCTTTCTTCTCTTCTCATCTTTCTCGCTGAGCATCAGGGCCGCCAGCCCGAAGTCGCCAACTTTGATATTCATGCATTGGTCGAGAAACAAGTTTCCCATTTTCAAGTCACGATGAGCAACATGACGTTTGTGGAGGTACTTCACAGCGCCACAGAGTTGTACCATAAACCTTCGTACCTCTGGCAGACTTAGGAACTTTCTTTTCTTCACCATATCCATCACTGAACCATTGGGACAAAGCTCGAGAACCACGTATATGTTTTTCCGGAAGGAAAACGCTCGGTGAAATGTAACAATGTTAGGATGTTTCATCTTTGAGTGAATCTGCAGCTCCGTCCGAAACTGTAACAATCCAATTGAGTCAGCTATCAAATTAAACCCGTACCCATTGGTAGATAGCGCATACCTTTTCCTCCATCTTCTTTTGCTGCATTTCAGACTTGACAACTTTCATGGCAAATATACGACCATTCCTTACAAGCTTCCCTTCATAGCAGACTGCAAATCCTCCCTTTCCCAGGAAGCTACCTATCTCATATTCCTCTCCGCAAGGGCCAGGCTCCTTGACCTCGGGAGGTGGAGGTGTTGCATGATGCCGATGGGATGATGGCTGTTTTTGGGCAGGATTGGTCTTGACCGATAACTTTTTGGCTCCTTCAACTTTTGGTTTTGGTGGAATGTTGGTTGATCGCGGAGATAGTGGCTCCATGGCTAGTAACAATTGCGAAGAAGTTGCATAGAGCAAGGTGGTGGCTCAATGGACAAGCTGAGAGGTATGGCAGTCTCCAATTCGAGTGTATAGGGCGCTTTCTTCGAGTAATTGTAGAGGTGCCACAGTAGGTATTCCTGGTGAAGAATTATGTATTCTTTGAATATTGCGCCGGCAGGGATGAATTCCGATGATAACAGGACGAGACAACAGAAGATAAGAGTAATGCACGCAAACAAATGCTCAACAAAGACGTAAAACTGCTAACAAGATATCGCATGCAAGTCTGGTCAAATGTCAGCTCTCCGCCACAAACGAGTGCGTCTCTCCGTCTCTCCGTCTCGTCGCTTCTCTCAGGTTTACTGTTTACTTCTCGACAAGCAAAGCGAAGTTGCAGCTTTTTGGCCCGGCAACGCTTAGCCTAAATGGGAAATATGTAAACAAAAGTCATCGGAGCGGAAAAACGAGGCGGAACCTTATCTATATTAGATAATCATCTAGTTCTCCTCTTGGCATTTTTTCCCTTTTCGACTTCCTCGAACTCCGTCCTCGAGATATCCAACTCGACATTCAAACCTGCAGGATTTACGGGAGTACGACTGTTGGATAGCCGCGTTGGACTGTTTCCTAGTTGTATATCAAGTCACTTTGTTTTGAGAAGATGCGGTGATCACGTCGCTCGTTGAGTTCTGAAACCCGTGGACTGAATAACCCCACGCCCAGAGAATGGTAGCTACGCGATGTCGAGTATCACACTCAAGCTCTCGTCTCTTGTGATAAGGACGCTCTCGAAACCCATAGCAGTAAGCATGGCGGATATCGGAATCCCCCTTTCTATGGGCCGGGCTGACAGTTTCGCCTTTCCGAGCAGAACCAAATCAAAGCACAAGCTCGTGAGCATGAGCGGTTTCGTCGGATATGCGTGTCGTTCGCGCAGAAAGTGCATCGCATTGACATGCGGTTAAGGCTCGGCCTGCTCCAAAACACTGCTGCTCTCGAAAAGCAAGCTGCCCGTGAGGCGGCTGAAGCACACGCTAAGAAGATAAAACTCCAAACACCCACAGTCAAGACGGAGGCCCAGACGAAGGCCGATGAGTTGCTCAAGGCAAAGGAGAAAGCAGGAGGCGCCGCCGTTAAGACTCCGCCCATCCCTCGGATTCGGCCGTTGTCTGAAGGCAAAGCAATCGACATGGGAGCAAACTTCATCAGCGAGACATTCTTGTTCCTTGTTGGAGGTGGACTGATCATCTTCGAGTCGCTCCGGTCCCGACGGAAGGAAACCTCACGACGGGAGGACGTTGCCGACCGTCTAGCGGAACTGGAAGAGTCAGAGAATGCTGCACGCGCTGCTTTGATCGTTCTGGAGAAGGAGGTTCTCAGGCTACAGTCCCAGCTTGAGAAGCGCCCTGTTAAAGATTTGAAGCGGGTTCTGCCGAAGGAAATATGGCAGGTTGAGGAAGAACCGGAGCCAGAACCAGAGCCTTCGCTTCTCACAACCATATCTTCCTATTTCCAGTGGCCAAAAACACCCAGCAATACTCCTGCTGCAGCTGCTGTTCCACCCGAGCCGCAAGCATCCCAACCGGCTCCAGCCCAAGCTCCATCGAAGCCAGATGCAACCTCTCCAACCACACCTCTACCGAAGAAACAAGTTTAATACTCAATCAATTAGCATGTTCGAGCATAACTCACATCTAATGCTTTTGAGATACCCTCCCCTCAGTCTCAGTTATACTTGATCTTTAGCGTCATATTCTGATACAGACCCGTCCCACTCCAAGTAGACGCCTCCTTTTTTTGTCGATATAGCCTCCATACGTGTACATTAATTATTAGAACCATAGCTAGGCCCATTGAATAGACTGTATTTGTCACACTGTCCACAGTCGCCGTCGCCCCTGCAGGCTCCTCCGTAGCATAAGACAAGAGTAATCAGAGTAATCAGCCTGTGGCGCAGCGAAAAAAGACTTGAAAAGCCGCGTGGGAGGCTGCATCACCCTTATTACATAAGCAATGACATTTAATTAGTTCTTGAAATGTCACTGACTGGCAACACTTTTTGGCAGATCAGGCCTGGCGTTTGTTTGAGCTTTAGATACCCAAGGCAAGGCCCTTTTGTTATATTATTCTACCTCGTCCCGAACCTTTACGAAAGCGCCCCGGCATCTCCAGGCCTGCCACTGCTCCTCGGCCGTCAAGGAACTGCAGCGCCGCGCCCAACGTCACAATCCCCAGGCTCACCCTGAGTTGGCCGTCCAGCCAGCCCCGTGTGAGCTGCTATCAGAAGAATGGTAAGTCGCATGCTTGGAAAACTTCAGTCCGATACGAGGGAAGAAGCTATACTAACCCCTTGTTGCCTTCTAGGGTTATTCTAAACGTCCTCGCGATGATAAGAAGAGTAAAGGCGGGCGGTCTAAACATGCGGGGGATAAGGGCTCCGGTCAACCGCGAGTAAAAAAGGCCGTCTTTGAGAGCACCAAGAAGAAGGAAGTCGGTGTATCAGACTTGACGCTGCTCAGCAAGGTGTCCAATGAAGCTATCAATGAGAATCTGAAGAAACGGTTTGAGCATGGGGAGATTTACGTGAGTGCTGCACTATACCTGCGGTGTGTTGCCCCTTTACCAGCTGCACGCTAACGTCAGGTCGCAGACATATATCGGCCATGTGCTTGTCTCCGTCAACCCGTTTCGAGACCGTAAGTGTACCTGTCTGCTCTCGGTAGTTTTTCTAAGTCTAACGTATATTGCTTGCTTAGTCGGGATATACACCGACGAGGTACTGGATTCGTACCGCGGGAAGAACCGTCTCGAAGTAAAACCGCACGTCTTTGCAGTCGCCGAGTCAGCGTACTATAACATGAAAGCATACAAGGAAAACCAATGTGTTATTATCTCAGGAGAATCGGGTGCTGGAAAGACGGAAGCTGCTAGACGATTGATGCAGTATATCGCAAACGTCTCGGGGGGTTCAGATTCTTCCATTCAAGAAACCAAGGATATGGTTCTGGCAACCAATCCGCTCCTGGAATCGTTTGGAAATGCGAAAACATTGCGCAACAACAACTCATCGCGATTTGGAAAATACTTAGAACTCCAGTTCAATTCGGTTGGAGAACCCGTCGGAGCCGTGATCACAAACTATCTATTAGAGAAGTCCAGAGTCGTGGGCCAGATCACCAACGAACGAAATTTCCATATCTTCTATCAATTTACGAAGGCTGCCCCCCAGTCATACCGCGGTACGTACCTGTGGAGAATATATATATATATATATATATATAATCAATTGCTAATAAAGTTAAACAGAAGCATTTGGAATTCAGAAACCGGATGCCTACCTATATACTAGCCGCTCAAAGTGCTTTGATGTGCCTAATATAGATGATTCAGCGGATTTTAGAGAGACCGTTGAAGCCATGAAGATCATTGGCTTAAGCCAGGCTGAACAGGACAACATCTTCCGTGTACTGGCTGCTATCCTCTGGCTAGGAAATATGCAGTTTGTTGAGGATGACCAGAGCAATGCCACTATCACCGACCGGTCGGTCATCGACTTCGTTGCCTATTTAATGGAAGTGGATGCAGACCAGGTTCAAAAGGCCCTTACTCACAGAATCGTGGAAACCGCAAGAGGAGCTCGGAGAGGTTCTATCTATGAAGTGCCACTGAACACGGTGCAAGCTATGGCTGTTCGTGATGCCTTGGCAAAGGCGCTCTATTTCAATCTCTTTGACTGGATTGTACAGCGAGTGAATGCATCCCTGGTTGCGAAAGGAGCCGTTTCAAACTCCATTGGTATCCTGGATATTTATGGATTTGAAATTTTCGAGAAGAACTCATTCGAACAGCTTTGCATCAATTATGTCAATGAAAAGCTCCAGCAGATCTTTATTCAATTGACATTGAAGACAGAGCAAGAAGAATATGCCCGGGAACAAATCCAATGGACGCCCATCAAATACTTCGATAACAAGGTTGTTTGCTCGTTGATTGAAGACAAGAGACCTCCGGGAATCTTTGCTGCGCTTAACGATGCCTGTGCTACTGCACATGCGGACTCAGCGGCAGCAGATCAAACCTTTGTTGGTCGATTGAACTTCCTTGGCCAAAATCCAAACTTCGAATCCAGACAAGGACAGTTTATTGTCAAACATTACGCTGGCGATGTGTCTTATGCCATTGAAGGAATGACAGATAAGAACAAGGATCAATTGCTCAAGGATATATTAAACCTAATCAACTCGAGTGGTAACGGCTTCTTGCATACCCTTTTCCCGGACCAAGTGAACCAGGATGACAAGAGACGCCCTCCAACTGCTGGTGACAAGATCAAGGCCTCTGCAAATGATTTGGTTGCAACGCTAGCCAAAGCCCAGCCATCATATATACGGACAATCAAACCAAACGACAACAAGTCCCCATCCGAGTACAATGTTGGAAACGTTATGCATCAAATCAAGTATCTTGGTTTGCAGGAGAACGTCCGAATAAGAAGAGCCGGTTTCGCTTATCGACAGACATTCGACAAGTTTGTTGAACGGTTTTACCTCCTTTCTCCCAAAACCTCGTACGCGGGTGATTACACTTGGACTGGCGATGCTGAGTCCGGTTGTCGACAGATCTTGAAGGACACAAGTATCCCCGCTGAAGAGTACCAGATGGGTGTGACCAAGGCTTTCATCAAGACCCCCGAAACGCTTTTCGCACTTGAGCACATGCGAGACCGTTACTGGCATAACATGGCCATCAGGATACAGCGTGCATGGCGCAACTACCTCCGATATCGAACCGAATGTGCCATCCGCATCCAACGCTTCTGGAGACGTGTCACCGGTGGCCTGGAGTTCATCAAGCTACGAGATCAAGGCCACCGAGTACTTAGTGGGAAAAAGGAGCGTCGACGATTCAGCCTTCTTGGTTCAAGGAGATTCCTAGGTGACTATATAGGTGTTGGAAATAAGGGTGGATTTGGGGAGATCGTTAGAGACTCCATTCGCCTTTCTAGTGAGTATTCAGATGCGGCCCTCGTGTGTTTGATAACCCCCCCATTGACGCGTATGACTGTAGGTTCCGAAACAGTACTTTTCTCCTGTCGTTGCGAGTTGCTGGTAACAAAATTCGGCCGATCGAGTAAACCTGCACCACGACTTTTGATTCTGGTATGAATTTCTTCTCGTACAGTTGAGATTCCGAATGGATACTAATAGGGTACATGTGGTAGACTGCTAAAAATGTTTACATTGTTGTTCAAGCAGTTGTGAACAACCAGCTCAACATATCCGCTGAGCGGACCATCTCACTGGGCGCAATCAAGGCTGTTGGAACGTCCAATCTGAAAGACGATTGGTTTTCAATAGTTGTTGGTGCACCCCAGGAGCCAGATCCCCTATTGTCCTGTGTGTTCAAGACGGAATTCTTCACTCATCTCACCAACGCCTTGCGCGGACAGATGAACCTCAAGATTGGTGATGTGTATGTTTCACCAGCACTTTTGTCTAATAAACTAAAAAATATACATCATGCTAACCTCTGAGCTTAGGATTGACTTCAATAAGAAACCCGGCAAGTTGGCACAGGTCAAAGTGGTCAAGGATCCGGCCGTACCCCGGGACGACGTGTATAAGAGTGGAACCATCCGCACAGCTCCCGGAGAGCCAGCAAACTCGGTCTCCAAGCCAACACCGCGGCCAAAACAGGTTGCCGGCAAGCCCATCAGTAAAGGCAAACTTCTACGACCTGGCGGTCCAGGGGGCGGCCCATCCAAGCTCTCGCAAGCAGCGGCCAAGCCCAAGCCACGTCCTGCACCCCAGCAGCTTCCGGGCAGTGGCCAACAGTCAACTCTTGAGTCGCGGCCTGTTCCCCAACCTGCCGCCGTTGCTGCTGCTATAGCAACTTCGAACCATAACCGCGTTAGCTCGACAGCTTCACAATCCCAGTCACGGCCGCCACCACCTCCTCCTCCAGCTCCCCAAGCAGCTCCACCGCCCAAGAAGCCCATGGCCAAAGTGTTGTATGACTTTAACAGTGGGAATACAAATGAGCTGGCAATCCGGCAGGGAGAACTGGTACAGATCATCTCCCGTGAAACAAACGGTATGCCTTCCTTTTTAACCTATCCTATTATACAAGTATGAAAGTATACTAATTAGTATCTAGGTTGGTGGCTATGCATGAACCCAAGCACCGGCGTCCAGGGCTGGACACCAGAGGCATACATTGAGGAAATCAAAGAGGCAGCTCCACCGCCTCCCCCTCCACCACCGCCCGTAGCAGTCCGGGCCCCAGCCCCAGCTCCAACACCGACATCTAACGGTGCAGGTGCAGCGCGTGCGAGCGGAACAGCCGCTGCAAAGGCCAAACCAGCTCCGCCGGCACCCCCCGCAAAACGGCCCAACATGCGCAAACAAGTCCAGACCCCCGTGGCTCCGCGGGATAGTGCCGTTAGCATGAACTCGCAGGACTCCTCGGGGGCCAGTGGGCGGGCGACGCCAAACAGTTTGAACAATGCCAGCTTGGCGGGAGGACTTGCAGAGGCCCTACGGCAGCGACAGAGCGCGATGCAAGGGAAGAATAACGACGACGACGACTGGTAGGGGACATGCTTAGACGGTAGTTACTTGCTGGTAATTGTTTTTTGTTTATAAACGACGCTGCCGTTTGTATCTTTTTGCGTGTGTTTGTTGTTTTTATGTCTATGGAGATTTGCAGCTGAATATTAGAATGGTTGAGTTGATACTTTTTTCAAAAGGGTGTTTATTTACTATCACTATCACACTATCTATTGCTTGATTTGTGCTACAAGACGGTAGAAGTCAATCAAAAAAAAAAAAGAGTGCCGAGTTAGAGATCTATCGCTACCGTGACTGGAATTCATCGATCATGGAGATCATAAACAAGTAACGCTGCAAATAAAATGCCACACAAACATCCAAGGAAGAATCCAAGGGAGGGAGAAATTAAAGAGAACAAAAGGGGTGAAGATATCAAGATATTAGGCTAGAGAGTGAAGGTGAATGGGATCTACCTGGGAGCAGAGGTCGGGGTGTGGACGGGCGAGGGGGCCTGGGGATGGGATATAGGGGTCGGGGGCGCACTTGTCGTAGGCGTGGCCACTTCTATAGCGATGCTGGGCAAGGTAGACAGCGGCGGCAGGCGAGGAGGCTGCTCGGGGGGCCTTGCTTCAGGCTCAACTGCTTCTCTTTCTCTGTCTGTTTCCTGCGTGACCATGCTGGCTGTTTCATTGGGAGGTGTTGGTTGATACGGCGGTGCATCCCCCCAGCCACCGCCCATGCCAGTAGCAGTACCCGTCTCACTGATAGCATCATCGTAGGGCGGCGGAATGGAATTGATGCCCAAATCTGGTCCCGCGGTGCCCAGGGAGGAAACGTCCGAGTGTACAGAGGCCTGCGAGAGCAACGAAGAGGCGGACGTGGTGCGCTGATGCGAGTGGCCCATCATGCCCATACCGGCCGCAGAGTCCAGCAGGGCCCGCGAGTCCGAGTCCGGCGAGTGCGAGCCAGACGTGAGTCTCGTACCGTCGTGTCTGACATGCCCGATATCAGCGTAGGAGACGCTCGACACCCTCCTACCCCGGTTGCGAGACTGGTGTTCGGCCAGCAGCACGGCGGCGGAGACATTCGCTGCGCTGCCGTTGGGAGACGCACTGCCGTCCGCTGTTGCAGAGACGAGCCGGCCTGCCTCAGCCCTTGCCCGGCTCTCCCTGCGCAGCTCCTCCAGCCGGGCCCAGTCGCCTCTCTCGCGGGCCTCTCGACGCTGCTGCCGGAGCTCCTCGCGCTCCGCTATCTCTCGCCGCCGCGCCAGGCGGATCTGATACAGGGACTCCATCTGCTCCTCGCGGTTGGCTTCCTCCTCTTCGGCGGTCTCGGGGAACTCGATGACGACGTCCATGCCGTCTCGCTCGCCTTCACGGGCTATCACGCGCTCGCTGGCCTTGGGAGTGAGGGTGTAGGATGGCAGGGTCATGACGGAGCGGACGGAGGTGTTGCGGTCGACGGTAGCGGCGGCAGCCTGGCCCTGCCGGTCGTCGTCTGCTCCGTTAAGGGCTTCATTGGCCAGCCGTCTGTTTGTCCCGTTGGGCACGGCGTTGTAGGAGGACGAAGATGTCCCCGGAGTCCATCGCTGCCAGAGGCCCTTGAGGAAGCGGCCGGGGATGAATCGGGGCTGGTAGTCGCGGCGGTGGAGGTGACGCAGGACGAAGAACGCGGTGATGAAGGCCACGACGAGCGCGAGGACGATGATGGCGACCTGCAGGCTGTTAGACAGTGTCTCTCTTTGGCTGATTGAGTGATGGATAGAAGGTCGATACGTACGAAGTAGAGGTTGGGCTCGTCGCCGGCGTCGTCGCTGGCTCGCCGCTGGATGTACATCGTGAGACTCAGTAACCGCCTAGCTTGCAGTCTGTCTCTGTCTCTTGACTTCTTCTATCCGTCTCTATCTCTTGACTTGCTCTATCCAGTGTTATTCCTGTCTGGTAATTCCTCTGATTCTTCGTGTCGTTGTCTGTCTGCCTGGATATCATGGCCGAGTCGCGGATTCACTGTCAGCCGCAGCACCAGCCGCGAGATTCCAGCAAGCCGCAGGCCCTTCGTCCTCTTTGTTCGTCTTGTTCGACCGTCAATTAGCTGTTATTCTTGTTATTCTCTTCTTCTTCTTCTCCGTCTGATTAGTTGTCTATTCCATGCCTTGCTGCGCCCGCCGGCTGGCGTCTGCATGCCAATCAACCACCAGCGCCGGACAGGGATGGACAAGGCATCCTCGACCACTCATGATTCAACTACTCTGGCTACGGAGAATACTACTAATAACTAGTTAATGATATGAAGGCCTGACCGTCGAGAAGCATCCGCAAGATCGCGGCCGCTGAGCCTGGCCCGATTCCACATAACTAACGCGCAGAGGATCCAGGCTCTCTCTCTGCTCCGCCAGCATCGATGGAACCAGATTCCACACTACGAGCAACGGACCAGCTAAAAGACCGTCTTATCACTCGGCGAGGCGTCCACTAGCTTCTGCCCAGCGGCTGAGGGCGTCTTGGAGGCCAAAGCAGGACTTGGTACGGAGTCTTCTTCCTCTCAGCCGCGTCTGATACTGACGATAGACAAGACAGGACAAGAAACGGACAAGAAACGGACGATAAAAGGATGATAAAAGGACGATAATCGTTGCTCCGGATGAAAGTGGCCTGCTTCTGCCTGAAAGGCATGTGGTTATGTCTTTCCTTCCAACCGGGGCTGATAGCAACGGACATATACCCAGAGTCTCATGGATAAAACTTGACAGAAGCCATGATAGAGATAATACTACGACATAAGGGACAGTGTCAGTAAGAGATATCGCCTCTGTTGGCAGCCGGTGGACTCGACTTTTGGTCCGGCTGTTTGATAGACGGCCAACACAGAGACTCCGATTGAGACGAACAAGACGCTCGACACGACAAATGAGAAACATACTAGCTATACTCCGAAATATAATAGCTATACTCCGTGACTGGAAGAAAGTGAACAGCGTTGTCCATGGTCCGGGTTCACTCGCGCTCAGATCGTGCTGCAGCAAGTGCAAATCGTGAGTGAAGGACTATGACTAGGACCACCGCTCCTCTCCAGGCTGTCCAGGCGATCTGAGGGTGTCATTAGAGTGGGAATCCGACTGAAGAGCAGCAGAGCCGCCGATGGATCAAGCAGATTCTATTCACAGGCCAGAGTTCATACGTAGCAAGGGGCCTGGTGTAGCCTTATCCACTTACTGTGTCTATATAGTTATAGCTATCAACAGATCATACCAATGGCCAGTATTATTGAATCCCAGGCCATTACTATCAACTGACACGCTGCTGCCACTCATCTCTGGCTTCGTAGTTCTATCCATGCCAATATCTCGGGAGAGCATCATGGACCTTGACTATACATACTTGTTTATATATCTATGAAAGCCAACCAAGTCGAGGCCTCAGCCCTGCCGCAGCTTTAATGCTCCGTCTGATAGTTATATATAGCGAATGGCTCTGCTATTGGCAGCTTGAATGCCCTTGATATGCGCTGACTCCGGCCTCTGCAACCAGATATATAAAACGCCAGCTCGCTTGTGCCACCACATCCCGATGCGCGAAGAAGCACAATACCAGCAAATCAGGCGATGAAAACTGGCGACGCTCGGCAGTCAAATGGCTATCTCTGAGATCACTGCGAGGAAGCATCTCTTAGCTGTCTGGTGAGCTGATTGACAGTGACATCCAGCAGCGTCTCACAGGAAGGACAAACAACCAACCTTACGCACGACATGATGGCCTGCAGCAGACGGCGCGCAGGACATGGCAGTCTGCCCTACACTACTCTTCCTACTCTTCTTATGCTGCTCTGCTCTGCTCTACTCTACTCTCTGCCGTCCCTGTTCAACTATATACGTGTGGACGGCGTTGGCCTGTCAGACCCCCCTCGGCCGGCTTCGAAAGGCATATATTAAAACAGTCCACGTTGAGTGGTTACGCCGGCCTGGAACTCCTGGTCAATGTCGATGTCTACTTACTTAGCTGCCTCCTCGATATTGTTCAAGGACTTAATATCAATCTACCCCATACGAAGAAACGAGGAGCCAGCCAACAGATTCACGGCGTGGCGAGACAGGGGCAGGCCATCCCCCCCCCCGGACTGCACCAAATCTTCATCTCCAACCCTGCAACAAAAAGGATATGCTTGTCCGGCAGGTGACGGTGATGTTGATGGATGTACCAGCAGAAGTCCGTCTGGGCTGATCCGTCGATCAAGGATGAGTTCGATACCGAGTGGCCCGGCCTGGCATCTGCATCTACTTACGACTAGTTATGTATACTTATAACTATGCAACCTCCCTGTACTTGTTGGTACGCCCTTTTCGCGCCGATATCACCGAGGACAGGACTGGACGCTGCTAGGCTCTGATAAGTGAGTGAGCCTTCTGCAGGCCGATCTTCCAGCGTTTCTTTTGCCGGGCGTTGGACAGGGTTTGCATGTCGTGCGTGATGGCAGATCTGACTTGTTGCATTCAAGTCAGAGTCCTCAACCAAGATGACCACACCCTCCCTCGGCTCGTATCATGCTTGCTGGCTCGTCCCTTCGCGCGCTTTTCCTTGGGGCTGGTCCATTGAATAGCGTTTGTCTAATTTCGATGTGGGCAAATTAGACGGGCCTCATCTGTCCTGGAGACTTTCTGCTAGGGGGATCCCCTGATCCCATCCCATATCCTGGCCTGCTCAATGCAACAGTACTTACAGTATAACATGGAAACCAAAAGGCGGTTGACGGCTTTCTACCTTGATCACGCCATGATACTGACATACTGCATATACTCCGTACATAAGTACGCTCTTATGTACGTCCATATGCATTGGCATTGGCCGGCGTATAGCAACCTACGGCTGTACCCTGCGAGCAGGCCGCCGTCAACACGGTCAGGATTCCCGAGTTAGTGTGTGTGCAGGCACCTGCAGCAGTTAATTATAATACTCTGCAGCGAGACCGGGTTGATCACACAGGTCGGTCGGTCGGCCCAAAAAAGGAGCCAGCCACCAGACCAGCAGACGGGACAAAGTCTGCTTTCTCACTTTCACTTCCCTACTCGCATTCGCATACTCAAACATCCCTACTTACCTGGACCGGGCCCGGGGGAGGAGCAGAAACTCTATGCAAGAACGAACCAAACAATGGCAGCAAACCCACAAAATACTAAGAAAAGAGAAAGAATGCCGTCTTCTCGCCTAGACGAACATATCATGTCATGCTGCGAAGCGGACAAGAGCCCGACATGCTGGATAGTCAAGGGGTCCGGGTAGTTTAGTCTAGCAAATCACCGCTTGCGGCAGCCCAGCGGCATACTTATACTGTAGGATGATGCCCCGGACATCCAGCAGTGCAAAAGAAGACCCATGGCTCATGGATGAACCGAACCCGATGCCCGCGTCCCGTCAGGCTGGTTCGGGGTGTGGACGTTTCCCATTCAGCGGGTCGGCGTTGGTACGACGTTGCAGGCTGGACAGAACGCACTCTGGGAACCGGGAACTGGGACTGGCTGGGCCCGAGATAATCTATACCGTTAGACGTTTCATACAGACTCGTACAGGAGGGCTGTTCTTCTTCTTATCGTGCAAACGCATACATAACTTGGGCACGACTGGGCTAATTTTTTAATGTTATGCATGTATGTAGGTGTAGGGGATGACAAGAGGGTGGGAAACCGGGCTTCTTCGTGCACCCCCCTCCTGCTCCTGCTCCTCGCCCCCTTCCCCCTTTGCTTCTTCTTCCTTTAGCATTTCAGTCAGCTTACCACTGTGTTGACTTTTGATGTGATTTGATTGATGGGTATTTAATATCGGGCAGATCGTTATGTGCAGCCAGCCGTAGATCTGCCGCTGAATAAGGCAGGCAAGTAGGGTACTCCGTATGCTTGTAGCTTATATGTAGGTTGCGAAATGTTAAGTTAACTATCTCTGCGCTTTGCTTTTTTCTCTTCTTCTCTGACCCTTCCGTCCGGCGGTATGGTTCGCTTTCATACTCTTGGGAGGCCGATTGGGATCGGGTCTGGCGATTCTGTCCAACAGTAACGTCTTTGAACGCTTCCCTCCGTTTGATTGTTGGGGGGGTTTGTGGTTGGTTTGGATTGGTTGGTGTGAGTGATAGGGAGACAAGAATTGGGGGGCGTTCGACGTTCAATCGGACGCTGTGCTGCCTATGCAATAATGCGTTTGTCTTGCTTTTTTTTATATCTCAGTTCGCATCCCAATTTCATAGAGCGATTTGGTATGTTGGTTGGTTGGATGGCTGGTTGGTAGGTAAAGCTGGTTGACTGGCTGGCTGGTTGGTTGATTTGATAGTTAAAAAAAGAGGTACAGCAAGGAAACTCGTCACTAAAGAATGAAAATAAAAAAGTAAAAAATGAATGCAAAAAAGGAAGAAAAGAAAATAAAAGTCATGTCATGTCTTGTTCATCATTTCGGCCTCGGGTTGGAGAAAAGATAATAAAAAAAGGCAGGAGGAATAAGAAAGGGGGGGACCCGCGGACTGTCTTGTCTCATTATGCATATACACCCGAAAGAGGAAAAGAAAAGAAAACCGCCCGCCGCCCGCTTAGAAAAGGATGAAGGATGAGGAGTAAGTCAGGAAACAAAGGGATAGGAAGGCGTTGGTCTGATACTTAGTTCGTGCGGAGGGAGTCACACATTGGGTCGTAGGGGGAGAAAAGGGCTAGAATGATGATGGGGGGGGAAGAAGGGAACAAACAAACCCGGCATTTTCAGGTCCCATTGGCCACAGTATCGAGAGACCGCTTGGTAAAGACCAGGGGAACCGTCGGGGCTCCAGCCGTGAAGTAGTCTCTGAATCCGCCCTTGCCATCGTAGAGTTTCTCGGCGCCGGCACGGCTCTCTTTGGGGAAGCTGAAATCGAACAGCCGGACGACCATCGCGAGCAGCATGCGCATCTCCATCATGGCGAGCGGACGGCCGGCACAGGAGTATCTGCCTGCCAGGAACGGGTTGAACGCGTCCTTGCGAATGATCAGCTGGGGCTTAGACGACCATCTCTCGGGGATGAAATGATTGGGCTGGACGAAATATCTGCTATCTAGATCAAGTAATTTATAATCATGTCAGCATGCCATTATTCAATCTGGATAACACACTAAGTAGTTATCTGTGGGAAAAGAGAGAGAGAAGAGAGGAAAGGGAAACGACCGAGAAAATACGAAAAGGCAAAAGATAAGTTGTTGATCGTGATCATGAAGTAAAAATAGAAAAAGAAACGAGGTGTTGGAAAGCAAAATAACAAATGTGAAATAAAAAAGGAACAAGCTAGCAGGGATACGAGATGGTGATACGTACCGCGATGGAGAGTGTATGTGGGAGTCGAGACGATCGTGTCTCCAGGAATCCATCTGTCTGCGATCATTGCTCCCTGCGGGGGTGTCAGGCGTTGCACTCCGCTGGGGACGGGAGGGTAGAGCCGTAGGCCTTCGTTGATGCACCCTTCGAGGAGGTGGCTAGATGCAAGCTTCTGGTGCGAGAAGTGGTCGAGTGTGGGTATCAGGAGGTCGACCTCGGCCTGGAGTGCCTTTTTCTGCTCTGGATGCAGTGCCAGGAGGTAGAGGACTGTCGTCAGGTTGAGAGCTGTGGTCTCACTGCCTGCCACGATGGCCAATTCAGCGTCATAAGTCAGGTCTCCATCAGATGTAGCTTCACTGAGATCATTGCCCAGGATGTATGAAAACAGATCAGGCCGTGTAGTTCCCAGCTATATCTTGATTAGCACTCTAGTTATATATATTATATGTATTGATAGACCAGGAGAAGGTTACCTTCATTCGTTCTTGGACCTGGACGCCGCACCAGGAGATCCAGTTTGAGCGTACACGGCTGATTCCGGGCAGCTTTTGGAAGAGAATGAAGAGCCAGGGGACGCCAATGAGCGTTCCCACAACAGGCTTGCTGGACTCCATCATGCCAAAGAGGAAATGAGGGTTGCCGGTGGTCAGCATGTCGAATGGCCGTCCAAAGCTGAGGTCGCCCATGACGTCAAAGCCAAAGTACTTGAACCATTTGCCGATGTCGACCGGCGTACCGGCCAGTCTGGAGAGCTGCTTGACCAGGTCCAGACAGTGCTGGTACACGCGAGGCTCATACTCGCTCAATGCTAGACGTAGAAACCAGTCAGTCGAGATGTTCTCGATTAGACAGTTGCTCAGATAGGGGGTTCAGGGGCACCTTTTGGACTGAAGCCGCGGTCCCAGGTGCGGCGTCTCCGCGAGTGGAACGCCTTGTCTCTGGTCATCTGGAGCGACCTGGACGGGTAATTGAGGTCGTAGAAGGACCCCTTGAGGCAGACGGAGCCGTAGCCATGGATATCTCGCACAGCTGCAGCGTTGTTGACTGAGATTTCGCGCGGTCCTGCAGAGACGTCAGCATCAACGACCACACAACCACACCACCATCAAAGAAATGTAATCAACAGGAGACACTGACGGATCCGGACAAAGTCGCCATGCTCAGCGTGAAGGGCCTGAACAGCTTCGTGGAACTTGAACTGTGGCAGGGCGCAGGCAACCGACCAGAAACCCGACAGTTTGGCAGCGACAGGGCCTGGGAACTGCTTGAGCGAATGGAAGCAGAGCCGGTAGATGGATATACTGGCAAACAGCGAGAGCGCGTAGACAGCCGCGAGCACTGCCAGCGCCCACAGCGAGTCGAGCAGCGGCAGACGCTGGACGAGCCAGAATGCAGCGAGCAAGCCGGCGGCCGCGAGGGAGTAGACGGCGGCCACGGCGGGCGTATGGCACTCCCACTCGCCGCGCAGGAAGAGCTGCCAGTGCGAGAGCAGGCCGGCAGCGGCAGCGAGGCCCAGCACCGTCGTCGTCGTCAGCATGGTCAGATAGCTGTCTGTCTATCCTGCTGGTTGGTTGCTGTTTGACGGTGTTGTCGTTGACAGTGAGTGCAAGCAGCAGCCAGGGCGAAGATAGATATACAACCTAACTAGTTAACCGGGGGGGATGTTTTTGCCTAGATCACTAACAAAACTACGACATACAACATAACTCACTACTTTACGGGACTATCAGCTAGTCACTTCGACTTCACACTTGACTCCGGCCGGGATTGAGAAAAGAAATAGTTACATGCAGCTAAGAGCAGGGAAGCGGCAGCAAGCAGAAGCCCGCAGGGAGACGCTGCAGCCAGACATGGCCCCCCTTAGCCACTACGACAGGACTATAGCAACAACCCCCGGAAGGCCAGATATAGCCCCCCCAGGAGGACAGGGGACACAAGCAGAAGAGTCTTCAGAGTCCTGTCAGACGCTGCTGGCCGGCTCTGGAGTCTCCTTTTCTTCGCCTGGTGATGTTGCTGCGACAAAGACGGACAGACGGACAAAGACGCTGGGACGGCGAGCGAGTGACAGACACTGATAGAGCGAGATACCGGTAGAGATACTGGCAGAGAGAGACAGAGCGAGAGAGAGAGACATCTACGGAGTTATCCAGCGGCGTCTGCGGAGAGTTCCCTGCCTGATGTCTGCTGCCGGGGCTTCTGCTGCGTGTCCTGCTGCATCCCGCGAATCCAACGGCTATACGACGGCGGCCTGGCTCAACTGCTTTTCCCTTTCATGCGCTGCGCCAACATCGAAATCGACCGCGACCTCGAATCTGCCAGCAGCAGTGCCTCCAGCAGCTTCGTCTCCGGCGCGAGCACCAGCAGAGACCCCCTCTTGTTCGTCCGATTCATCCTCGATGGCGCCCGCTACGACTGCTGACGACCACCAGCCCGGGCTCGACGGTCCGCGGCCGGCAAAGATGGTCAAGCCGTCGCCAGACGAGTGCGCTGCAGCCCTTGAGCAGCAGCAGCAGCAGCAGCGGCAGCATCAGGTCTCGTCCTCGCCTGGCTCGCCTGTCCGCCGGCCTGAGCCTGACCAGATGCCGCAGCTGGCGGTCGACGACGAGGACGAGTTCGACGACAGCGACTCGGCCGTGGGCAGCGACAGGTCAGTTCTGTCTCGTCTCTCTTCATGTTTCGTGCATCAATCGTCTTGTCTAACTAACGGCCGGCAAACAGCGATGAACACTCGCTGCAGAGCTTGACCTCCAGCATTACCAGTTATGTCTACAGGAACGGACGGCGTTATGCCTCGTTCAGAGAAGGACGATACTGTCTACCCAATGACGAAGTCAGTCTCTTCCTCTTTCTTCTCCCTCCTTTTTTTTTCACTGTTTTTAACATCCCCAGGCGGAGTCGGATCGTCATGACTTCTTGCAGCATATATACGGCATGCTCTTTGGCGGACGCCTCATCTTTGCGCCCATATCAGACCAGCCAGAGAGGATACTCGACATTGGCACCGGCACAGGTGAGCCGCCCTCTTTTCGCTCTCTCTACCCTGTACTGACCATCTATCAGGCATTTGGGCCCTGGACGTCGCAGAGTTCGTTGCTCCCTTTGCCCTCTTGACCGTTGGGGTTTTTCGTACTTACGCTGCAGTCAGTGCATATCCAGCCACACACGTTATCGGCACAGACATCTCGCCCATCCAGCCGACTTGGTCAGTTCGTTGGTTCTTTTTTCCCCCATCCTTCCGCTCGTTTTCGTCTTCGTCTTCGCTTTTCTTTCTTTTCTCGTTCGTGCGAACCCTCGTATAAAAAGTCTGTCTGACTAACGTTTCGTGCCAGGGTCTCGCCAAACATCTCCTTCGAGATCGATGACGCCGAAAGCGACTGGACATTTAGACAGCGCTTCGATCTCATCCACTTCCAGAACCTCAACGGCGCCATCCGTGACTGGCGTCGTCTGTTCTCGCAAATATACGAGTATGTCAACACTTCGAACCGTTGAACCGAGTTTAGCCCTCTGCTTGCTTTTTCTCAGTCACGACTTCTTGCCCTTTTTGTTTCTTTTTTTTTTTGGCTTCTTCGCATTTGGCTTCCCGCTCCCGTTGCCGCTCCCGCTCAAGCTACCAATCTTTTCGCTTGGTTTGAGTTTTGTTGGCTGATCATGGCTGGAAAATAGCAACTTGATGCCAGGCGGTTATGTCGAGGCCAAAGAAACTGATGTGTACGCAACTTGCGACGACAACTCCATCCCCGAAGACTGCCATCTTCGCCAGTGGGAGTCCAACTGTATCAAGGCATGCAGTCTCATCGGCCAGACCCTGACAGCGCCAGAGAACGTCAAGCAATGGATGATTGAAGCTGGCTTTGTAGATGTCAAGGAGGAACAGTTTAAATTGCCCATCAACCCCTGGCCAAAGGACCCAGAGCTTAAACTGGCCGGTCGGTACCAGCAGGTTCAGTATTCTGATGCTCTCCAGCCATATGCTCTCGGATTGCTCGTCGAGGTTCTCGGCTGGTCCAGGGAGGAGATGGAACTCTTTCTGGTCGGCCTGAGAAAGGATCTCGCCAACCGCGCACTCCACGGGTATAACATAGTGTATGTTCTAACACTCAGTTTCTCCTCCCCTTTCATACCTTGACAATCACTAACATCACAACAGCCGTGTCATCACCGGCCGAAAACCAGGAATGGGAAAGAGAAAGTTCTCAGATACAGAGTAGTCTGCTTTCTCTCGTGATCCCCTTGTTATGAATAGCATCTTTGCAGCTGTTTCTCCCTCTCTCTTCTTTCGGGGGCCATTTATATACCCTTCTGTTCCTGGATTTCTGCCTGTCTGCCACAATATTCCTCGTTTCGACCCGGGCATAGAATCATCTTATTTTTCATCTTCAAGCAAAGCACCGCTGATCCTTATTTTGGGAATATCTCTCTCGCCAACCTCCTCGTTCTTCTTTTCTTTTATTTTCCTTTCTTTAGTGTTATTTCAGCGACGGCATTGTTGGATATGGGTGTCAAAGTTATCCGCCAAAAATCTAGTCGACAATCGAGAAACGGGAGTCGCCTATCTCTTGCTGAGTGCAGAGGAACCAGCATGGAATCAACAACAGTCCATGATTATGATAGTGAAGATGGAAGATTGATGGTAATATCATGGTATTTCTCTTATTCTTTTTCACTCCTCACGCTATTCATGTATGATCAAATAGCAAGTCTTTCCTAGTCTTTTTCTCCGTAGAATGTCTCGACATATCATCTATGAGTAGAACAGACCATCAACAACAGTAAACAAGGCAGTAAAAATAACCAGAATTATCGAAAGAAAGGAAACACCCTCATTCCCTAGACTCAAGGACCGGGTGAACCTTTTTATACGCCGGTGGCGTTCACTTCTTTCTGCCCGCCCCATCTCTGCATGCACATCTGCCCTTCTCCCTCTCGCCCTGAGCCTCCATTCCTCCGCCACGGATCAGATACATCGAATCCGATTCCCTGGCAGCGGGCACCCTTCCCCATCTTGAGCATGCCAGCAGGTCTTGAGGGGCCTCAGATCTCTTCACCCTCGGCCTATCGTAGCGCTCTATCAAAGAGTATGTCTGGGATCGACTTCGTCTAAGGTTTGTACTCTGCGTGGTGGCTTCGACCTTTTTTCGTCGTTTCTTTTTCCTTATCTTCCTTTCCTCTTTGCTTATTCCTGGCCCATCAGGAGGAAAGCAACTCCATGAAGGTACGGAGTACTCCGTAGCACTGGAGGTATAGAGATTGCATCTTGAATTTTCTCCTCAGCCTGATATTTTATGTGTTGATAGACAAAGACGTATTTTGGCTGGTTTTAAATTAACTGCTTGGACAATGTTACTGCACGACTATTGGTCACATTATATCCGCATAATTCCCGATGGACCAATAAAAAGCAGGGAATATCTACCTTCACGTGATGGCGACTTCCTGCTTAGTCAGATACAATTCTCTTGAGCCCCCTTACCTTCCAGACAGCCATCGACTTCAAGCAATCATTCCCATGTAAATTATGGATGCCATAGCATCTGAATCCGAGAAATGAGCGTCCCTGCTCGTCTTTGAAGGATGTCTTGATCCATATCCTCCCCCTGTTTATGGTGACCCTGAGATTCTCGACGTTATAAGAATACTTGTAGATGCTTTAACTCAAGGAATGGCGCTTTCTCAACTTCTCTCGAGCACAAAGGAGACTCTCGATATTGTTTAAACCTGTTATGCACATGCACCTGGGCCTGAAGAAAGAAAATAGAATATTATAGTCCCCGAATACCCCTTATAAAGGTGCTCGCACAATTACAGCTGCATTCTTAGCAAACGCCTCAGTCTTCCACCACTTCGACTACTCAGGCCAGAGAACGTCCCTTCTTCAACTACAGCCCCGCCATCCACAACAACTACATTATCAGCCAACTCCATCAAATTCTTTGCGTGTGTGATTATTATCACTGTCAAACTCTTTCCAGAAGCCATCAGCCTCGCTACCGTTTGTTTTATCACAGTTGCACTCTCAACATCAAGACTAGACGTTGCTTCGTCGAGTATTAGGAGCCGTGGTCTGCGAACGAGTGCCCTGGCAATCACTATTCTCTGCGCCTGGCCGCCAGAGACACCAACTCCACCATCTCCAACAAGAGTATCGTATCCTGATGGCAAGGAGGATATGAAATCGTGGATTCCGGCTGCTGTGGCAGCAGCTTGAATATTGGCAAAGGTATTCAGTGAAGAGTGTTCAGGTAGGCCATAGACAATATTTTCTTTGATAGATGCTGGGAAGAGTGTCGGGTCCTGGGGGACGATCGATATCAACGACCGGAGAGTCGGGACATGAATATTGCGAATGTTCACACCGCCGAGTGTGATAGTACCAATGTTACCCGCCGACGGTGGAGATGGATAAAGAGCAAGTAACAAAGATGCAATGGTTGATTTCCCAGAGCCAGAAGGTCCCACAATTGCAGTACACGAGCCCTTGGGGATTTTAAGGTTGAAGTTATTAAGGACTTTCTTGCCCGGTCGGTTTGGATAACTGAAACCCACGTCTTTAAAATTAAGAGGCATTAAGTCATGGATGCGGAGATTTCCTTGACCTTCATGCGACTGGTCTTCTGGCATGTTAACTAGATGCAATACCCTGGTTGCAGAGTCTCTCGAAGAACTAATTTGGGGAACTATGCACCAATTAATAAGCGAACAGATATCACCGGGACCTACTATTGCTTACCCAGGGAGAGCACTCCTCTCACATTTGCCATGCTAAAAAGTAGCATTGAGAAGACCATCAAAACATCCTTAGCTGAATACTGAGAACTGGATACGAGGATAGCCCCATAATAAAATATAAGAGCTATACAGACAATGTCAGTACCATATCAAACACCGGAGTGGAGTGAAGCGTGGCAGATGGACTTACCATAAACGAAAAGAATTGAACACTCTGAGAATCCAAAGAGCAAACCAGAATAGCACCCCCGCTTGATACCAACTGTCAAGGCCTTCCCATTGGATTTGTTGTGTTTAGTATGGAAGTATGACTCCAATGTCAGTGATCGAACTGTGCGAATATCGAGAAACGTCTCCGTGAACACGCCTGCCATTATCTCGCTCGCTTCATTCGACTTGTTCTCCCAAAACCCGCTGATTTTTTCATATAACCTTGTCAAACCATATAAAGGGGGTGCCGTAGCAGCACCAACTAATGCCAGTTTCCAGCACACTGCCACTCCCCAGATAAATCCGATCAGTGTCATAACGGCAGCAACAAACATGAAGCAAGCAAACCGCCCGACGATGTTTCTCATTTCCTCCGGGTTCCGATCTAAGCAGTGGGTCAAGTTTGATAGGCTGTTCTCGTCCTTCTCAAACCAAGACTTGCACTGTTGTAAGATTCGGCGAATGGCTTTGTAACGGAATTGGTCGACCCAGGCCTGGCCACATCGTTCCAGAAGATAGTGCATGAAGAAGGATGCTATCCCATTAACAACAGCTACACCCAATACAGCAAGAGCCCATTGCATTGCCAGTCGAGATCTGTTTTCGACGATAAAGAAAGTGGTTAATAGCTGTGAGAATACGTAAGAAAAACATGGCGTTGCAGCTGCGTGGAAAAAGGCAGCGATAAAGCCGAGAAGTAACGACATTCGGTTTGAAGTTGATAACGATGGTATCACGGTCAAGAGAATCTGTGACATCGAGTAACTTGTTTGCAATGGCTCGTTATTTGGTTTCAAGAGCGAAGACGTTTGGTTGTCACTGGTCGCTGACGGCGGTTGTTCTAAGTCTTTTTCGACTCTTTGGTCGTCCAATGCATCTAACGGGGCCTTTCTGAACCTGGGGCTCGTGTGGTCAATGAGACGTTCAACCATACTGCTTCTCCTTGACTGACTGCTCTGCTCCGCCTCAGAAAATGTCCTCTCGAGAGAAAGGCTGTTATGAAAAAACGGAGAAATAGGAGTGGTTAATGAACGTCGTTCAGTCATTGGCCGCTCTATACTGCTGAAGCTTGATCTTCTCCTTTTTTCTGACATGGGACCTGGAGATTTCGCGCTCCAATTAGAGGTAGCTGGCGTGGTGTCTGTTGGCAGAGTCGCAAGATTATTAAGATCGAACACACCAGCTGCCTTCTTCTCAAGGATATGTCTGTATCCCTGATGGGCTATTTCTCCTTTGTCAATGACATACACAAAATCCTGAGACCGAATTTGTGAAAGGTCGTGCGTAATGATGATGGTGGTCTTTCCTTGTCGCCATGCGCGAATTGCGTTCATTAGGGAGATCCTACTTGAATAGTCTAGGGCACTGGTAGACTCATCGAGTATCAATATAGGGGTATCCCGTAACCTGGCTCTAGCTAATGCCATCCTCTGTCGCTGCCCTCCGCTCAGGGACCTACCACCCGAGCCAACAACTGTGTCGAGTCCTAATGGGAAACTAAGGATGGTATCCTGCAGACCTGCAAGTTTTGTGGCTGCAAATATATCCTGAGCAGTCGTTTCTTCAACATTGCGTGAGCCGAACGTGATATTTTTCAGCATTGTCTCATTGAAAAGAATGCTTTCCTGCTGAACAAGAGTAATGTTATTGCGAATCCAGCTGATATCTAGAGTCTGGATCAGCCTGTCATCAATATGAATTTCACCAAACGTTGGTGCATAGAATCTCATAAGCAAATTTCCGATAGTGCTCTTCCCTGAGCCACTTTTGCCAACAACGAAAGTTGTATCGCCCGCTGGGAAGAAGAAAGAGCAATTGTCTAGGACTCTTCTCCCAGGTTGAGATGGGTATGCAAATGTAACCTGAAGAACGGGACCACTGTTAGTAGCTGGATTACACAAATAACAGCACGGGATAAGACCAGATTTACCTCTGAAAATCGAATATCGCCTTCACAGAAGACAGGGGAAAGAGTGACGCCTCCAAGCTCCCGCGATGCGCATGCATGGCAAGCATCATTGAATATTTGCTTAATAGTAGCCGAGGCCGTCCGTCCCTTTTCGAGGATAATCAGTCGGGGTATAATCTCCTCTATTGATTGTGTTGCTTGTAAACAGGCCCAGAATGTTGTCAACACTTGACCAGCATTCAGACTACCCTTTGCCACAAGATAACTGCCGTACCAAAATCCCTGCACGAACATTCCAAATGTTAGGAAGGAAATTAGGCCAATCTGAGAAGCACTGTAGAGAGCCTCTTTGTAGTACCAATGAGCAGCGATGCCAATTGCAGTTTTGTACTTTTCAGCCTCTGTATCTTGACTGTTGAAGTGTTTTACCACGTCAACGGAAGAAATGGCTGTCGTTGCAATTTTCGACGCCTTAGTGAGTGCTACCTGTTGCCCTTCAATCTTTGGTTGGACCTTTGAGGAGAAGAAGGCAATGATGATGGCACAGAGCGGTACACTAGCAAGACATATAAGTGTCAGACTCCACGACATGTACAGAGCCAGGACCAGAGCGGCAATAGCAGCAGTAAGGTTGTATAGAGTGGCTCCTAGCGGCTGTGACGTGGCTAGCTGGAGATCTCGGATGTAGCTATATCAGAGGCCATTAATAGTGCTCTTCCAGAACTCCGAACGGGTTGCGGTATAAACATACGCTTGAATCCGGGGTAAAACGGCAGGGAGCCCGTCGGTGACTCCATCAAACCATCTCATCTCCTTGTGTAGTAACTCTTCAAATGCCCATCTCCTCGCATTTTTAGCCTGTAGCTCGCCAAAGATAACCCACAAGGAGAAATATGCCCAGTCCAGAAACCAGACACCAGACCCAAGGGCCAAAATATATGTACATTCGAGGGAGGTAGTCGATAGCAGCTGGCCAGCAGAGATCGAGTGAGAACCGAAACTTGAAAAGACATTAAACAGGCTGCCTAGTATCCAGGCAAGCAAAGGGACAGCAAGCCCACGGGCTATGCTAAAGGCCAGAGCAAGAGTCAAAGGAGCAATATGCCTCTTAGACGTGAAGCGGAAGAGAGATGCCCATCCTGCCCGCAGCCGCTGCCCCTCGACAGGCCCCGAAACCGCCGGTGGCTGCTCGCCTGGACGCGAGGTCTGAGGCATCGAGATGTCAACTTGCTACGACAGCAATGGTGGTTTTATATTCGAGCTGTAGCCCGCCGTCTCCCATCTGTATATCCTGTCTTAGCCAGCAATGTCCAGGAGCAAGAGCAAGTCAGTCCATCGTCCTGGGAGGAGGCCATGAACGAGCAGCCGTGGCAAGGCAGGCCACCACCTCGTAAATGAACAGCAGCCATGGCCTCGATATGGATCTAGACACTGGTTCTTTTGTGGTATCATGTCCAGTACAGAGTACTTCGTGACTTTTTCTGGTTCCCTGAGATGCTTTGAATGCGCGCTTCTTTGTTGTCCCTTGCTAGTCGGATCTTGCTTGCTATTGTTCCTGTGGAGATGCTAGCGCTATTTATGAGAGATGAATAGAGACGAGGCTGTGTTTCTTCATAAAGGCAGAGGAGGACGGAGGTGCGGATAACAACCGCCGTCTGGTCGAGGCCGGGACGGCGTTGTTGGTTGATTGACGTTGTTGGCGATGGCTTGACGTTGGTGTTTTTCCTTCGTCGAGACAATTCTCACAACACGACAGCAACAACAACATCAACAGAACCACCGGCACTCGCAGTAGTTACAACACCGAAAAACCAACAATGAGCGATATATATCTGATTTAGGCTGACATGGGTGGGCTATCCTTGCGCTGTCTCGTCTCCCTGCCTTTCGTCTATAGGATCGTTAACCTACAGGTGAGCCTTCCAACCGACGAAGATAACTAAAGGCTTATGGTGGCTTCTACGGCGGAGTGTGAGAGGGTGAGGGTGAAGGAGATCGGCCGTGAAGATACAGCAATCACACCTCGAAGCATATAAGCCAGCGATGTTCACGTCTCCCATATCTTATAATCAAACCGCGAACAAGTCTCTCGATGGACGCTCACGCTGTATACCTCGCAATCACCATCGAAATATCTGAACAACAGAGAGGAATGAAAGCTATAAGAGGCTAGTTGACGTCGTGTACGAGACCTACACTGATGGCTGACCTATCTATGTCGTGGAGTTGAATGGCGGACAACATGATAACGACCACATCAAGAGTTCAGAATCGTTCGTTGAATTAAACTGCTCTGCAATGTCACGACAACTCATCCTGCATCCAGAGAACTAGCTGTTTGGTCTTACTCACTGGCTCCATCTTGATCAAAGCAAGATGCAGGTATTCCTAGAGCGTATCTAGCCACCGTCCTACCATCAGATGAACCATGGCAACAACCCAGTGCTGCTATCCATACTAGGCTCTCTGCATCTAGTAGTTGAATGCTGTGCTTCAAGCCAATTATACCCTTTTCAACCATTACCGGTTGTCTGACTACCATTTGCGGGAGATGATCACACCCTGCAGCGGCAGAGCGCCTCAGGCTCATCACCCAGAAAACAGGAACACAACCTATCCTCAGGCACGCTCCATTGACCAAACAGGTTGAACAGCGCATTAAATAATGATTTCGATCTTCAGTACATATATATATGCAAGTGTTATTGGACGAAATGTCGGGGATCGGCTGTTTCTTTGCTAGCGGCGCTTCAAGGATCCTTTGTCTTATTTCATCTTGTGCACGTAGATCTAACGCCCTCAACAGTTGATAAATGCCAGCTTTGTCTGACCTTATCACACCTACTAATAATATTTTTTTTTTTTTTGCCAGATGTCTCTCCTTTATTTTTTAAGTTGCAATTCATCTCTTATTCTCTTCCTTGGAGTTGTCCATCGGTTATAATTCTCACCGAACCGGTGCCAGCCTTTACCAAAATATCATGTGGGAGCCCGAAAAGAAGTCTCCGAAAAGGCCAGTAGAGCTGGCAGATACCAGTATCGCCATGAAGCCATCAACAATAGGCGACAGAGTGAGGTTCTTCGGGCTTGTTGCTGTTCTATTTTTCTCTATTTTCTTGACATTTCTCGAACCTGCTATTCTTGCAACACTTGTTCCTCAGATTTCAAGCGACTTCAACGATACCGAACATGGCGGATGGTATAACTACGCCTACATTTTGACATTTGCCAGCCTTCAGCCCAGTTGGGGTAAAATCTACCGCTGCTTTTCTCTAAAACCTGCATTCCTGATCTCCCTTCTTATTCTCGGACTGGGTTCGATTATCTGCGGCGCTGCGGCTAAATCAAAGACATTCATTGCTGGCTGCGCAATTTCCGGAGTAGCTGGAGGAGGACTCATAACTGGTGCTTATACCATTGTTGGACACACTATAAAAAATGAACGCTGGCGTCCGCAATATATCGGTATCCTTGGTGCAGCATATGGTACATCTAATATTGCTGGTGCATATATTGGGACGCTCTTCCTTGGCTCTGTGACTTATAGATGGATGTTTTATACCAACGCCGCTATCGGAAGCCTATGTTTCATTGCTTTATTATTTTGTTTCGCCATCGTGCCAACAGTTGTCCCACCGCCAACATCACGGAAGGAAAAGTTTCTCCTACTTGACCTTCCGGGGCTTGTGATTATATGGCTTGCGATGGTCTGCTATGTCATTTCGATGCAATCAAGGAAAACCACAGATTCGTGGAGCGACACAATAACTAACGTCACCCGTTTCGCATTCGGAGTCCTCTTGGTCATTTTTTTCCTTTCCCAGTGGTGGAGTGGGAAGTATGCGAACATCAAGCTTCGCCTTTTTACTATTCGGGATACAGCTGCATGTACTGCCTTTACATTCTTTCTCGCAGGGGCTTTGGCAGCTCATCTATATATCTTGCCGACATACGCACAGGTCCTTGATGGAGCGTCGGTATCTGAGTCGCGGGTCCGTATGATGCCGTTAATGATTGCCATGTCATCTTCTTCAATACTTTCTGGCTACTTGATTGGACAATTTGGATACTATACCCCAATGCTGGTCATCGGGGGAATTTTCACAATCATAGGTACCGGTCTCCTTTACACTCTAGACGCAGCAACAACACCGTTCAAATGCGCAGCATTTCAAGTTATCACCGGAATCGGAATTGGTACCGCCTACCTGGTACCTATCATCGTGAACATGAGTTTGGTTGAGATTGAAGATCTTCCAACTATTATCGCCGCAACATTCTTTCTACAGTCTCTTGGAGGTTTCTTTCTCAACCAGGCTTCCCAGGCTGCATTCATTGGTATATTACGGAAACTCTCAGCTACGAGCACTGATCCCAAGGTAGTGAAAGTCATTCAGTTTTCTACCACTTCTTTACGTGATGAATTTACAGGTGAAAGTTTGAAACTGGTCCTGAACGCATACCATGGTGGAATCGAGATAGTTTCTATAATCGGGATAGTTGCTGCTGGCATGTCCCTGATCCTTTCAATTTCTCCCCAGTGGAAAAAGCTGAGTGAATCCAACTGAACGTGCCTTTTTCATATGTTCAAAATTAGTCACGACCTCACTACGTTTTATGAAATGGACTTACGAACTATTCAGTAATATGTTAATCAATTTCTCAAAGTATCTAACCTCAACATTATTGTTCATTACAAAACAGATAATATTCATTCCCATTTTATGTTTCCCAAAGTAGGTCTTCCCGGGCCCGCGTCTGATTGAATTTACTGTCTTCGCCTGCATAATACTTCAGACTCTGGGTTGATAATAAGAGCAGAAATAAGAGTAAAGTTTTTCGGTCGTCCTTGTCCGTCTGGGAAAGCCCAGTCGTAATTCATTATCAAATGAGCAAGGAGAATTTTGGTTTCGTTGATAGCAAAGAATCTACCAGGACAAGCATGTGTTCCCAGGCCGAATGATAGACTCTCAAGTCCAATGGAAGTGGCCTAGAATGTGTTAGTAATTTTCTTATTATGAGGCACCAAAATTGTCTATACGTACTTGGTACTTGTGGTCATTTCCTTCAACAGCCCGTAGCCTTTCAAATCTGCAGGGTTGAAATCGTAAGCATTGATCTGGGGGTGATTGAAAGCTTGTCACGTACCTGAACCCATCAAATTTCTCAGGGTTCTCCCACAGTTGAGTATCATAATTTATCTGGAAAGAATTGAACCCAAATATAGATCCTGCTGGTAGAACCGTGCCATCAGATAGCTTTGTAGTAACTAACACTTTTCGTTCCATGCCAACTAAATGGGTGAATAGCTGTTAACTTCCACTTTCTGTAGATTAAGAGGGCCAGAAGGGGTATTACCGAATGACGATGGGTTTAATCGTTGAGACTCTCTAAGGAACGAGTCCAACTTGCGGAGTTTCAGCATGGCAGCCTTCGAAGTGATACTTCCTTCTTCTGCTAAAACCATCTCAATCTCTTCCCTCAAAGGAGCCACGTGTTCTGGTGCTGCAGCTAGCTGGAACAATGCATGACAGGCATTCATGGAGGTTGTATGCATGGATGTAAATGCGGCCATGAGTTGATTTGTGGCCTGAAAATCTAAGGACATCCCTTTTTGCGGGTTTATATCAATGAAGGATTGGATAATATCCCTTGGAGGCTTATATGCAGGATCCTTGAGCTTTTCTATTCGTTCTTCAAGAATCGGTTTGAGCAACCTGATTCGTTATATACGCCGTTAGTTATCGTACCGTACAAGTAGATAGGCCGTCACCAACCTTTTAACAGTGGCGTAGTGCCGCCGTACAGCCCATAGCTGCGGAAGCAGGGAATTCAAAAGCGGATGAATTATGCTTGGGGTCATATGCAGAATCATACCAGCTTTGAATGCATCTTCAGTGTATTTCAACAGACATCCCAGCTAGATACTTATTGTCAGCAGCTTCCAAAGCATGAATACAAGGGAGCCTTACCCATTCTTTGTTATGACAAAGTGGCGGACCAACCAACACACGGCTCGTCATAGAAGACACCATGTCAAGCAGCGTAGGCAACAGTTTCACCGGTGCATAGTCTGGGTTCTCAGTGTTATAAAAGCCTTCCTCAAGAGTACAGTAAAGGTACCTAACTTACCATTCCCACAAAAGCCAAGCTTATGTTTAACGACCGAGGTAGCTTCTTCCTGGAGCAGCTCATGGGCATGAACTATGTTCTGAGTCAGGTCACGCCGCAGAGCAGTCACCAAGCTATGATCGTGAGTTGCGATGAAAGTATATTCCCCAGCCATTGCGTCTTTAACGAGAGCCTTGAAGCTCATCTGGCTCTCAGGAAACCGCTTAATCTCATCCAAGTATTTGCGAGGCAGAATTATCATCTGCTTTGCCGGGACCTGAATTTCATAAGGCTGGTCTGGATACTGTGAGGCTTCATGTCAGAACTATCCGCTTTTTCCCTTGGAATAGTATTTGTTTCAAAGGTCATGATGTGGTCAATACCAGTTTGGATCCTTCGATAAGGCCTGGCTCCATGTCATTTGATTTTAGCTTGATAACTGGGAAGCCAGTAGCTGGCACCTTTCGAGTAGTTGGGGCAACTTTCAAACATATCCAAAAGACCCCGGCGAGAAGTAGAACAACCAACCCGAGATGGGCGGCTGGATATCCTTCTAACAGCCCGGTCATGGCTATTAATTCGAGGTTATTCGACTGATTCTCTTAGCTGTATATTGGTGCTGTGTCTTGTCCGGCAGGCTTGGAGCCTTATATAGCAAACTGCTAAGGTCCAGTTCTGTGGGTACATCATCGGCTGTGGAAGGCCAGTCCTAATAGCACAGTTCTAACTGGTCGGCTGCTAGGATTCCTTGCATTTTGTCCCCTTTCTCCATATTATTATAGAATCGACATACACTGTTCCTCGCGCACAAAATCCGTCCCTGCATTCGTTGGCGCCTCCCTTGCCATGCAAAACAGGTATAACAACCCGCCCAGCGGCCTTTGCAGCAGTTCAACCGGCAACATCTTCCGCCCATGTATCACCACAGCCCCCTCCTCTCAGCCAGAGCGGCTGGGTTTCAGCCTTGCATCTCGCTCTCCATCATCCCAGTCGAGCAGCAAAGACATGGACTTTCGGCTGCAAATCAACGTCCGACATCAAGAACTTTGTTTTCTCCACACTCAAAATCCTTCAAATAAACTTTCCGCAAACCTTAAAACTTTATATTACATAAACACTATCACATGATTAACATATTTGTCACCTGATTATATATCCGTAAGAGGAAAGAGCGAAAAAACAACCGCGGCTTCTTCGATCTGTCAAATATCAACCTATATTCAAAAATGGACGCTGTCAACTTCTTCTCGTCTACCGTCTTTGCTTCCATGACAGCCGTACAGTCCTCCGGCAATTGAGACTATAGGGTGCACGGTACAGCAGCCATATGTACCACGGATGAGATGCAAATCCATCCTAGTACGTTTTCTGCTATCCTGACAGCATCAATCTGATGTATCGTTGGTGGACAGATTGATCTCTCATCGGCTTCCAGGCCTATCACGTCTTCTTGACTGAAGATGGACATTAAAGGTATGGTTTGGTGTTGTCTATCGAATTCAATGTCAAACTCGATCCTGAACATCATCTATTTGATGTATTGACCCGGATACCTGCCACTGAGCCGACATCTTCGTCAGGTAATGAACGCCATTATTCTGATGCCAAATCTCCTAACAAGAAATTTAAATACCCCAATCTAATTTTTGATAAATTAATTCCTTGATTCTCCGAGGGTAATTTTCCAAGAGGAATATTGAAAGTTCTATCATTTTACTCTATGAGTAGTGCTGCTTTACGGAGCATTGATATCTCCTAGCCTAGTACAATTCACCAAATTGAATATTGTGAACATTAAGGTTCATATATTTATGTGGGTGGTAGAAATATATTCACTACCCCATCACAATATTTGAAACACACACAGCCATTTCTACCGCAACCTTTTCTTCCCAACCCTCCATTGCTGCCATAATCAGGACATCTGTCACACAGTAACTATTTGCTTCGTCCAAACTTTTGCACAACCCTCCCAGAGCTACACGAGATGCCCGTTGTCAAGGTTATTAGGTCTAGGAGGAAGAGGAAATATTGGGCCTCGCTGGACTGCTTCAACAAACGGACTACGCTGAGAACGGTCATGCGTGAGGTATCGTGAAAATAATCGGGTTTACTGAAAATACACTGACGTTCTAACCCATCCTTGTGATTACTAGTACCGTATGTACAACAAGAGAGCATTTCACTACTACAATTGCAATACCGAGGATGATAACCCTTCGGCTGTCGTCTGGATTGTCAGGCCGTATTTTCAGAACTGCAAGGTCTTCCTGCTCAGAGGGTCTTTCCGTCTTCCCAACTACGAGTGGTTGATATCAAACCCCGGTCGCGAATACCGTGTGAAAGGCGAGGACCGCATCGCCCTCTGTGGAAGCAAGACTGCGGTGGTCGTCATAGAAGAAGATTGACCAGCAAGAACACGTCTTACTCCCAACATGCCGAGAGGTCAAGACCAGGGCCTCGTTTCATAGCCGAAATCTCTGCACTGGGCCAGCCAGCCATTTATAGCTGGATGCCTCTTGGCTAATTTTTCCATGTACGAACAAAGAACAAAGTATAAGTTATGCTGTGGGGGTAGCTAACTAGAACATAGCGATGAAGAAAGAAAGGGGCCCGCTGTGCCGTGCTAGCGACTGTGACTATGGCATTAGACCGGCCGAACACAATGAATGAAAGTTGGTAGAAGACTCTTCTTGGATGTTCTTTAGCGACCTTGGAGGACTCTTTGCTGTATCTGCTCTCGATGGGCCGAAACATGCTGCATGCACGATGATGCAACATTATTTTCCAGCCTCCAACAGCCGTTTTAGTTTATTCTCACCCCCCTAGAATATCACTATTTGTTCGTCTGTAATCGCCATATCGGCCTCTACGCTGCGGTACGTAACTAAAGGGGAGGGAGGGTATATATGGCCCAGGCCTGCCTTAACAGCTAAAGTAAAGCTTTTTTAACTAAGCGTTATGGCCCACTGCAACTAGTTAGTTATAAGCCTCTTTATTCCCCATATTAACCAGATAATTACTGATAAATTAATATTGATTGCTTTCCCTAGAAAAGGCTCCGGTTTCTCGAGGCGTAGCGAGGAAGAAGAGAGACCCAAGAAGTGCGCCAACCGCCCCGCCGCCGCCGCCGCCGCCCTTTGTACCCGTCCTGCACTAGCTGGTTAGAACAACGAACTAGCTAGCCAGCAACCAGCGACCCGAACCAAGTATTTCAACTATTTAAGAACCATCCAGGGGCGCCCGTCCGACACGTATATCGAAATACTTTAAGACCTAGAGACGAGAAGGGGACCGAAACGACGCTCCGTTGTTTGTCGGACTCCTCCGTTTGCGTCTGTCTCGATCACAACATCATGGACACTCTAGAGCTTCAAGGCGAAGGTATGGCTGCAGCCCCTAACTATCTCCCGCGCATTCGCTAATCGATATCGCAAATATCAGAGAAGTTAATCGAAGTCAGCCACCTGCTCAAGACCTTACGGTCAGACTTGGATCAGAAGGCCCTTCAGACGTCCCGTATGCGCCGCCACAAAACGCCCTCTTCATGCACTGACCGTCATAATAACGTACCGTTTCAAATAGAGCTGATCGAGACCCTACAAAAACTTCGAGTCCACGGTCGAAAGCCGGAGAATGCAGACCCCATATATGAAAAGGAGGTACGGAAGCAGATGGTTTTGGGTGCGCATGTCACGGCTCTAACGGACTACTTGTAGGGTATAGCGACTCTGTCTACGTACGGGTTCGACGAACCAGATGCGATCATATGCCGAGAAGCCTTACGATGTCTGGCGAATGCGCTGTTGCTCGAGAAGGCCACACGCCAGCGGTTTGTCGACCTAGGAAATGGAAGAAAAGCGGCAGAGAAGTTGAAGGTACGTGCTTTGGTTTCCGACACAAGCGGTATTACGTCGTTTAACTGGGAGGGGACAAACAGGAAGAGAACTCGGACGATGAATTTTTATGCTCACGACTTCTATTCCTCACGACTTACGATTCAGATCTGGATTTTGATAAGTTGTTTAGCGAGTGTTCTCTAGGAGAGAGTATCAATAACGTATGACACCGATACTGATCTGTTACTTCTCTGAAAGACTAACACCAGTACAGCACATATATCGACATTCCAAGCAGTTCTCCAAGGGGAAAAAGAAGAAGCTTACTCCCATCGACGAACTCGCTCTCTCAGAGACCCTCAAGCTGATGTTTAATATTACAAACTACTACCCTCATCAAGTTGCAGCATTCTCGCCGTCAATACCCCACATACTCAAAATTTTAAGTCGCATTGAGATACCAACTCCACCGCTGCAGGCTCCAGTCAACTATCTGGTCAACTCATTGCTTAACTTAGATCTCGCGGCGGAGAAAAGCAAGCCATTCAGCACTAATCCACTCTTCCCAAAATTTGACCAGAACTGCAATGTGGATAAACTGATTAATATCCTTGACCAGGCGGTAGCCATGCATAAGCCATCTGATCTAGAGACTCTCGCAGTTCCACTACTCACTCTCCTGAGGAAGATATACTCGTTTGCCCCGGAAGGCCCGAGAAAATACATGGAATGGCTTCTACTTCCTGAAGATAACGATCGTGATCTACCTATAGGGCAATCCAATACACTCTCATCCCGCTTACTACGGTTATCAACATCTCCCGTAGCGCCTAGCCTGCGAGACGGCATTTCTGCACTCATGTTCGAGTTATCCGGAAGCAATGCCAGTGAATTTGTGAGGAATGTAGGGTACGGTTTTGCTGCCGGCTTCCTCATGTCTCATGATATGGCTATCCCTGAAAGTGCAAAGGAAGCCTACAGCTCCAAAGGTAACAAGGAACTTAATTCGGCCATCAATCCGATTACTGGTCAACGTTTCGATGCTGAGCCTGTGGACAATGGGCCTGAGATGACTGAGGAAGAGAAGGAGCGAGAAGCTGAGAGACTCTTTGTGCTTTTTGAGAGGTACTGTCTCCTAGATTCCAAAACTCTTTTGACTATAACACCGTTTGATTATGGAACTGATGGGATTGCCGTTGCTGACTATCCTACCTTCTTACAGGCTACGTGCTACAGGAGTTGTTAATGTTGAAAATCCCGTTCGAACGGCCGTAGAGCAAGGTCGAATCGAAGAACTCGATTAGTTCTTTTTGCATAAATGTACTGTTTTATATACCTCCAATCTATCTCGGTGGTTTAGCATAAGTTGTCTGTTTACAACATCTAATATGGATACGAAGTATCAATACAACAAAGAAATGCCAGCGAAACTAAAATAAAATGACGTAATCCTCTATCGCGCTAATGAGGCCTGGCAAATATTACATAATAATCTTATCGGGACGTCGGTGTTATAATAATCCGATAATCGATTAATTTTGGCGGGTGAGTCGTAGTGGTTAGAACAAGTTGATACACATTCAAGATCCAAACCTCACAGACGTATTACGAGGCTAAGGCTTATACGACCGTCATATCCAAGCCATTCTGCTTCATCTGTATACCTATCTTCCTTATCCTTCGCAGCCTGAGCGTTATCTTAGTCGTGTAGCTCAACTTTCACCCCTCCCTCACCCCGCCTCTCTTCGTACAAATTTGATAAAGGCGCATCTATTTCAAAATGGCTTCAGGCTTGGGTTCGTTCGACCCGGAGACGGCTCAGAATTTGGAAGATGTAAGCATTTTTACTTCGGCTTCTAGTATTGCAGCGCAAGCAAATTAACAAAAACTCTCCAGATGGAAAAGCAATTTGCGGTTAAAGGTTTGGCTTCCATGCTTCTCGCACCCTGCGAGGTAAACACTTTACTTACCTCCTATATTGCCTACAGCCGTGCAGCAAATGTCAACATACTGGGCCATTCTCGAGCGAGCACCCGGATCAAAACTTCGACTCACAAAGTTGGATGATGAGATATATGAGAGCTTCAAGACCGAGTTTCCTGACTTCGACCCTGCCGCGACAATTGACGAGGATGAAATGAAGAGCAAGGCTGGCAAGGAAAAATGGCGAAACTGGATGAAGCAATATGAAGAGAAAGTTGCTGATTACAACTTTGGTACTCTCTTGAGAGCAAACCCGAAATTTGAGTACGGAGAAAAAGAGACTATTTTCGGTAAGCAATGCAAAACCCTGACGCGTTGTATGGTATGGGGGAAAATTATACAGGGATAATGCAAGAAATGTTTAAGGCTGACATGCGGTTGTGCATATAGTTGTCCGTATGCAGTTTTATGCCATTGAAATCGCAAGGTTTGTCATTTCCCCAAGAACATGATGTGATGGCAGAAACCAACTTAATTTGGGAAAAATAGAAACCGCGCTGGTCTAAACGACTGGGTATATGAACAGGCACAGAAAGAGAAGTCCCGTTCATAAAGTGTTTCTCTAGGCTCATCACACCGTTTTCCCAGTTCATAGAAAAAAACACCCCTGGCCGCTGCCACTGGGATTTTACGATAGTTGGCCTCCACCAATGGGGTTAAAACCCAGCCGCCATGCCCTTTCACCCGCTTCAAGGCTATAAGACGTCTCCACTGACATGGAGGCTCAAGTTACAATGCAAAGGGAACCGAGGTATGCTCTCCAGTATGTAGAGAGTATTCGGTTATTTGGACTGCATTACTGCATAAAGTTTTGTGCAACTTGGAGGCAGGGTTGCGATTTTGTATGAAATAAAAGCTTATGAAAAGATGAATAAATTGACGATATGACAGTCAAGAAAAATTCTGACTTTAGGCCCATGGGAATAAACTGTATATATACAACCAAGAAGCGAAACCAGACGCTATACACAAAATCCAGCAGTTCGGTATAATGTGATTTAACTTGCTATGGGTAAAACAGGATTTGGAGAATTCAACGACATGATATCATTCAACGAGGGAGTTGGCTCATAAGGGGCTTATGTAGCAAGCTCTGCAGGTTGGTCCTGAGAAGCGGTAGCAAGCTCTACAGGTTGACCCTGTGAGGCGGGAGCAGATGTTCCATTTCCTCCATTGGAATCTCCATTCTTCTGGAAAGAAGGAGGAATAACGTATTTAGAGCTCTTCCAGGGTTTGACATGCAAATGGTACATTAAATCAATTTCCTCGAGAGTTCGTCCTGCACCTTCAATGACACCAAAGTAGACGAGAGCGGCAGCAATTATCAGGCAGCCAGCGAACACAAAGCCGTACAAGAAATCGATGTCACCAACAATAAAGGGCGTGAAGAAAGCCAAAAGGAAGTTCCACAGCCAGTTCGATGCTGTTGCCATTGCCATTGCGGTAGCACGGTATCGAGACGGGTATAATTCGGCGATGATAGCCCATACCATTGGTCCCCATGTGCATGCGAATCCAACAATGAATAGACATGAGAAAGCAACCATCACTTTGCCAGCTCCAGGGGTTAATGCCGGCTCATCGTGATTGAGTACGAAGTGGCCGACAGAAGCATATATGACGAAGCAGACGAACATCCAGAGAGCTCCACCAATGAGAGACTTGCGTCTTCCGAAATGCTCAATGTTGTATAATCCGATAAAGGTAGCGATGAAGTTTACAGCTCCTAGAATCATCTGGGTGACGTAGCTGTTGCTCAGGCCAGCACCTCTGAAGACAAAAGTTCCATAGTAGAAGAAGTAGTTTGCACCCGTCAACTGCTGGAAAGCTTGCAGTGTTATTCCGAGAAGCAATCTGGAGCGCATAGTGGGCGCAAAAAATATCTGATACCACGGTTGGTCCTTGGTAAGTTGGTCTTCTTCGTGCTGACGTTTGATTTCGTTGAACTCTTCATGCAGCTTTTCGTGGTTCTCTGGAACTCCGTTGAGCTTCATCATTGTTCGCTTGGCCTTTTCGACTCGGTTGTGTCGATAGTCATATCGGGGTGTGTCGGGGAAGAAGACTATGCCGAATCCTAAGATAGCTGCCCAGATGAAAGTGACTCCCATCGGAATTCGCCAAGAGCTAGAGTCCGGACGAGCTTCTGTTCCGTAGTTGATGCAATTGGCAATGAAAATGCTGAGTGTGATGAAGAGTTGGTAGGTACTAGTAGTTAATGGACAAGTTAGCTCGTAATAATTTGTAGAGACATATAGGGAAACAGCATACCTGACTAGAGCACCGCGAATATGCCTAGGAGCACTCTCTCCTTGATATAAGGGGACAAGTAGAGAGAGAGACCCGACTCCTAGACCAGTAACCCACCGTCCAATAGCTACCTGGTACCATTTTGGTTCTTGCGAAGTTATTTGGACAATGATACCAGCCGAAAGGACTCCGCACCAGAAAGATATTGACCACTTCCGTCCAACCCTGTCGGCCAACGGACCGGCTATCAGGGCACCTATCAACGTTCCAACCGAGAGCTGTCATCATGAAACTGAGGGTTAGCCTCCGAAAGAACGAGAAGCAAGGGAGATCAATCCTTGCTCCGATGGATGCATCCATGAGAATGGGGGTATTCTTACCAGCGCCACAATCAATCCTGCACGAACATTCGAGAACATGTAGTCCTTGCGACCAGGTTCGCCAAATCGTCTCTTGAAATCTTCCATCTCCAGAATACCTGAGATCTGTCCAGTGTCATAGCCGAAGAGAAACCCTCCCATTGACACAAAAACCCCCATCACCGCGGATCGCCATGTTAATCGAGGAATCGGCGTAGTCACCATACCAGCAGGGTAGCTCGCCCTCTCTACCTCAGTTGCAGAAGCAGCAGGAGGAGCACCTGCAGCCTCCTTTGACGGAGGAGCCTTGCTCTTGAACATCTTGCCCATATTTTTTGGTCCTCTCAAAAGCACCAGCGAGCAATGGAGAAAGAAGAGTGAAAATTCCCGATCTTGTGTGAAAAAAAAAACCGGACGTAAAACAGGTTATAAACTTCAGGCAATGGAATTATTTTGGAGCCCAAGCCCCCATATAATAATTAAAAAGACAACATGGAACCATGGTTGGCCAGAGAGACGTCAGGGCGGGAACCCAATGGCGCAGCAGGGGAAGATTCCACAGCCCTCCGCTCCATGCTGGGCAGGCAGGAAGGATTGAATGGCGGCCGAGTGCTAATCATTGACCTTTTTCATCCGAGTTGCTGGGATGATCGGTTCAGCCCAAAGATCCATAAGCTATCGATTCACATGAGCATGATCGTAGGCTGTTTGTCCCCGTCTCGTCCGGGGGCTTCGATGACAGGTAACAGCAGGCAACTGGTGGCGTGCACTGTGCTAAAGAGCAGTGACATGAACTCAATCTTGTAAGTACTCCGCACGTAAGTCTCAGCATTAGACATGATTTGACAGGCTTCCACATTTCCTGGGGACAAGTGTTTCGCCTCTGCCGGATGTTTCGAGCGAACCAGAGAAGCGCAAGCTGTGACGTCATAAGTAGCGCTGTTTATATATCACAACTAAGAAAGGGGCAGACCCGGGAGGGACGGTGCCGTCATAGTTCATAATGATAGTGGCAGAGAGATGGGGATATGTGTGATTGTGTCATCAAGTATTGAGTAGCCGTGCTGTTGTAACGCTGCTGGACCGGCTGGATTCTCGTAGTGACAGTGACGACGTTGGTGTCTTTCTGATCTCACCAAGATGGTTAGCTAACCCTTGGATCAATTAACTAGTTGTTGCCGGAAGATAATGAGTAACATACCTCTTGTCTGTCAACGGCTATATCAGTCAATTGCTGTGCTCGCAGCTGTGACATATACCACCAGAGGTATCGTATTACCAAGGACTGAAAAGACACTGGACAACCAGCCACGGACATCTGGTTAGCGAGCTCGACAACACTCAAAATCGCGAGGACACTGTGGGCTGACGAATATACCCTCCCTTATAAATATCACAGTTATCATACCAGTGTACCGCGGGCATCTCGCCTTTATCTGTGGCAGGCTCTCAGAGATCACACACTTGGACGTAGAAATCTTCGTCTCTTCAGGGCCGGCGGGCCTTCAGGACTCCGAGTCGAGGCATGCCTTGACCTTCTCATATTATTGCTGATCTTCCGTGAGAGGACACAAATCATTGCAGAAGAGAAAAAGCGGGTGGTTGAGTCCACTAGTTAGCTATTTCGCTGTCTAGCTTCG